>NC_066877.1:40095996-40369230 GCF_022985175.1 Labeo rohita | reverse complement strand
AACAGTCTGTTTTCAGGTGTAGCATTTTATTTCAAATTTAATATACTCTTAGAGCAGAGGCTGTAAAATACTGTTGAAAGTTTGGTATAAATATAATTGTTAAAGAATAATGTACAGAGATTTTATAATCACAAGTGAAGAAAAAGAACAAAAAGGGCAGGTTTTTGAAAAGAAATGTTCATTTAGGATTAGTGATATTCTAAGATCTATCCATGGAAGAGATTTGTGTTCCTCCATTAAAGGTCTGTCTCACGGAAACTGAGACACTTCAAAATGTTTGTGGCACCTCTGAAGAGATTGTGAAAGAAATGGTAAACTCAACCATACTTGTTGACTTCTGAGAACCAGTGATGTTTGTCTTAGAGACATGTCACTCCCTGTGAACTCTGATGTCCTGTAAATGCACATGGATCCCACACCTTTTCAAAAGTTACTCTTTGGTACCTTTTAGGCTCTATTATGTCCACTTTATGTACTAATATGTAGCTTTTGGTAAGGTACTGCCCCATTGACAGCTTTTGTACCTTTATTTCTGAAAATGCAGGTTGGGAATCCCTGTCCTAATGCCAATCCATTTGGTTAAATAAAGTTCCAATACACTTTGATGCACAACAGCAAATGATTCAATATAATCATGGATAGTCATGGCTGCTATGATGACCCTGCCGCTTGTAGTAGACACACAGTAACAGTTAGTCTTCACTGGACATGTTAGAGCATGGAGCTTATTGTCAGTGTGGACTAAGCTGAATATACTTGTCAGATTTATTTGGCTTATGTGAGCTAACATTAGACATTAGAGGAATGTCACTGTCTATTGAGGGTGTGTGTTGGGGGGGGGGGGGGTAATTTTATTTTTATTTTTTTTGGTGTCAGTACACAGCATGAAATTTGGGGCAAGGTGAATGATATATCCTGCTGGGGTCATTACAGATAGTCCTTCTCTACCTGTGATTGGCACTGAAGAGCAATCAAACTCCAGCTGATTTTGGGACTTAAATTGATTAAATTGTGAACCTCTGTCTGGCTTCACGCTAACATGCACATGAAAATACACCTACCTACATACACACAATCGATGAATGAGAAGACTTGTGAGATAACAAAACTTGTGGTTTACATTTTCATATTTGCCAGATGCTTTTACATGGGTACCCTAGCGATCAAAACTGGTGTTGGCATTGCAAACACCGTGCTCTGAGCTACAGCCCTGCTCCTGGTTTGATAGCCATTGCCACGAGTGCCACTTCCAGCCTGATCAGACTCATCAAAGAGAACAGTTTGCTCTTCCAGTGTTCAACACTTCAAGTGATTGATAGGCTCAGATAGGCTCTGGACTTCTTCCTCAACTCTCCACCAAGCCATCACCTTGAATTTTTTTTGTATTGTTGTCATGAACAGATTTCGCAGTGTGGCAGGGTGCATCATCCTGCTGAAGAAGACCAGGCAGTATTCTTCCATCCCTGCACAGGCCAGTTCTGACACTCATGTGCCCATTGTAGGTGCTTCAGCAGTGTACAGGGGTCATCATGGGCACTCTGTCTTTTTTACAGCTACACAGCAAACTGCTGTCTCTCACTGGGCGCCCATGACCCTGATGCTAGTACACCGGTTGCCTTGCCTTGCACCAGTTTTTGTAGGTACTAACCAATGAATACGATGAACACCACACAACACATGCCATTTTGGAGATGCTCTGACCCATTTATTTAGCCATCACTATTCAGCCCTTATCAAAGTCACTTAGATATTTCTGCTTGCCCATTTTTCCTGCTTTCAACACATGAAATTCAAAAATTGACTCTTCACTTGCTGCCTAATAAATCCTTAAACATTTAATGTTTAATTGTTGGTTTAATTAGTTAAGTATAATTAACTGTTTTAATTTAACTATGTGAAAATTGACTGCTAAGTAAAATAATTACAAACTGATAATAAAAAATAGATGGATGTACACTTTGAGTGTTTTTCAGCTAAATTAGGGTAGAGTCAATTAGATATTCCATTCTAAAATCTATCAATCTAAATCAATATGTCATTTTTTAAAAGTTATATTTATGGGCTTTTTGCCTATATGTAATAGAACAGTAGAGAGTAGATAGGAAAGCATTGGGTGGAGACAGGGGAATGGCAAAGAACCTCAAGATGGGAATCGAACTCGGGCCACAAAGCACAGTTGCGCTAAACGTTGACACGCTAACCACGAGGCTATCGGTGCCAACATCAGTATATCATTTTTAAAATAACTAGTTACTAAGGATTCAGCACTCAAGTAACTCCATATCTTCCTTTTTTACGTAAACTATATCCATCCATTTGTCGGAAATGCACTATGCTGCACTGTGATAAATTGTAACCTAAAATACAGATGCAGCATTATGAGTAAGAACAGTTTTTGTCAGGATCTGGCCATCTTGTTCAGTTATCTTTGGTAGTAGGATCCTGACACTCATGTTCTGTGTTTGTCTTGTTTCCATCTTTGTGTAAGTGTAGGGCTTTAGGTTTGTTCTCTGGCCGTGTGTTCTCCTCTCTGGTTTATAGTTCTTGTGAGAGTGCATGGCTTTAGGTTTGGCTTCCTTGACGTTTGCTTGTCTGTTTTTTGTGGCTTTATGTCTGGAGTATGCTGTCTGGATCCTCACACTTCGGCCTGGTTCGGTTTTGGTGTCAGGATCCTGAAACTCAGGCTCCATGCCTTGTGTTTCTGTTGTGAGCACATGGCTTTGGTGCTGGTTTCCTGGTCATGTGATCTTCTGTCATTTATTTGTATTTTTCTAACATTAATATTTCCCTGCTGTGACCCTGGGGGCAGAAGCCATGTGGACTAGACTGTTCCTCCATCCTAGCATTCAATGCTGTAGGTTAGAAGCCTCAGTAGGACTGGTATAAAGACTGACAGAAGAGCACATGGCAAACAGCTCTTCTGTTCTTGGCCCCCTGTGTGCTCTGTCCTGTGCCAGTTCATTGTGGATGTTTGCCTGTATAGGTATTCCTGCCTCAGCCCAATGTCAAAAGCATTTTTTGCAACAAAGGGTGGTCATACCAAATATTCAATTCAGTTTACGTTTATTTTATAGCAATTTTGCTGTTGGCCCAAACAGGGAAAGACGTTAACAGACGCACCATGCCAGTCTCCAGCTTTTACAATTATTATAGACTATTTTTGCAGTTTAATTTCATGCTAAGATTATATACTATTAGGCATCTGAAAGTGGACATTTACTGCCTGCAGTGCTGCTGTGAGGATTTGATGAGAATATCCTGCTCCATTTCTCTCTGTCTGTGGTGGTTGGAGTCCAGTAGCTCTTTAGACAACCCTCACATCTATGTCCTGCCTAGCTCATAATCTCTCTGGTTTCCAGTCCGGCATTTGACAAGAGTGGGACAGCCATGCTTCTTAAACTGTGGTTTGTGTATCTGTGTGACATTGTTAATTAATAACTGATATTAACTTCATACTGGCAAGGTAGATATGTCTCATTGGCTCTCTAAAGTACCACATTGTCTTTTATTTCAGTAAATCCTGGGTTTGCCACTGTGGATGGAGATAAAAAGTATCTGCGTCCAGAGGACAAAGGCCCAGGTTTTTTTTTTTAAACTAGCAATAGGGCACTTTGGGCAACCCCTGTAATTTTAAATGGATCTTTAGGGTCTTTATGTTTTATGGTCTCCACATTACGATACAGAGTAATGTACTTGGTACCATTTTAAGGTAAACGAGTCCCTTCTTAACTGTCCCTTTCCTTGCCAGATGCAGCTGTACATCAAACCATACCTTCTGAACAAGACAAATGGCTGTGTCTGGTGACAGCACATCTGAATTTCTTATTAGGTGCATGTCTGCTGTTGAGATTGGGGGATAATGCTGACTAATGTCCTGACCAATTGTGCAAATCTGTCTAATGGTAGATTTAAAAATGCCATTGCTGGAATTAAAGGTAGCACTCCTTAAGGATGTCAGACTTTTAAAAATATCCGGCAACACCAGGCCTGAGGCCATATAGCTATTGAGATCTTCTGCCTCATACGTGTCATAATCTGTTGACAATTTTTTTTTCTCAATTAGCAAAACTTTGAGAAGTTTCATTGCACATACAGTGGTTCTTTATGTGTTCATTTTCCTCTATTGTGGACTTACAACAAAAATTTGGTCAAGTTTTCACATTGGCCTGAACACAAATAGCAGTCAGGCTGAATGAAAGTGTAAAACCACTCTCTGACAGCTGGTGGCACTTATGCAACAGCAGAAATAGAGCTGTTTCCACATTAACCTCTGTAAACAAAGCAGAGCTGCGCTCATAAACACTACATTATTAGGCATTACATGGAGGGAAGATAAAAAGAAAATGTCATCAGCACTCTGCTTTTACACTAAGTGCAAATAGACCACTTTGTTGGCAGAGGCTATTTACACTAACTCCGCCCTCAATTTATGGTTGGCATAGACGACAATACAAAAGATGCTAATCAATTAACAGCAGCAGTGACGCATAATGTGCGTTGCAGTAACTTTTGACACAGTTGACCCCAATTGAAGTTTGAATCTGCCTTTTGCCAAACTTGTTCTTTTCCAATCACATATCAGACCAGAAAGGTATTTATTTTCAATAAAAAAGAAGGAAATATAGTACTTAATATAGATAATATAGTACCTCATGGGTGTTTATCAGGTATGGTAAGGGGTAAGTGTAGGGGGGGCTTTATTGCCCCAATAAGGAAACATCCATTTAATAATTTCAATCAATATGATCATTTACTCTCCATGTCTTGTAGGTAGGTTATATAGATTACCTACCTTAGCTATATAGATTCCCCTATTAATAGTTAGACAGCACAACAAAAGTGTTACATTTGTGTAACAACACACTGGATCAATGAATCTACACTGAAAAGAAGGTCTGCTTCCATTGCCTTCAGACACTTGAAAGGATCACATGCCTTTAATTTGCTTACGGGACCTAGAATAACATCTATTCTAAATACAACTGATAGTGGATCAGATTTCATCAATGCAAAGTGTATGGTGAGCAGAGTCAACAAGAGACGATCCTCATGGTTGGTCCATATCTCACTTGGAAACATGCAGTAGTTTGTCTATCAGCATTATCCACAATTTTTTGTATTTTGTGTACATGATAGGTATGGATTACATGTGGCATTATCTTGATGCCATGAAGGAACCTCAGCAAAACGAATCATTAAGTGATGTCTCTGACGAGGATGACTTCTTCCATTGAGACAGTTCCATCCCCAGCTGCATGTGAATTAGATGGATTAGATGGAACAGTGGTTCTCAATCCTGGTCCTGGGGGCACCTTGCTCTGCACCTTGCTCTGCACATTTTGCATGTCTCCCTTATTTAACACACCTGACTGAGATCATCAGCTCATTAGGAGAGAGATCCATGAACTGAACTAACAAGCTGATGATCTCAATCAGGTGTGTTAAATAAGGGAGACATGCAAAACATGCAGAGCAGGGGGCCCTCAGGACCAAGATTGAGAACCACTGGATTAGAAGAAATCTAACAACATGAAACGTGCCTCAGAAGAAGTGGAACTGCTTTACCCATTCCCTTCATTGAAAAAGCTAAGCCTCAAATAGGACGCACCATTGCCCATCTCTGCAGAATGCAAGTGTCTTTTTAACTGTACTGGACAGCTGTTTATATAGTCAACAACTGGCCTAGTAACCTAGTAATGAATTTATTAAAAAAAAAACAGCTGAAAGTTGAGGACACCGAACATGAGCGTGCCTTAAGCCGGGCTCACACTACAGGATTTTTAGCCCGATTTTGCCCTGATTTTCCCCTCCCGAGAATCGGAGCAAAAATCTTGTCGAGCACCTCGATCGGTCCCGATGTTCAGCACAGATTGTCTGGTAATGTGAGACGTTCACAGATCGAATCTTGCACCTCCCGATCTGCTCTCACATAAATCAGGGCCGCCCCCGATCATATCAAACATGTTTGATATTCAGGATTTGAAATCGGCATGATCACGGCTATGATTCCGTTAGTACTTTCACAACTGCCAATGTGCGACTGCAAAACAGCTGCTGTACGGTCCATTGGATAGTGGAGATGGAGGAAACTGCTTCTTATGTTTTTGTAGTAACACTGTCAGTATAATATGTTGAAAACATACAACAACCGCAAGGAGCAAGGAAAGCTCTGGAGTTAAATCATCTCAGTTTTCAACATAGTGCATAAAGCTGCTAGCACGCTAACTAACATTTGTAAAGATTAGTTGCTTAAATGACTATCTGTTGCGTAAGATCAGGTGAGGCGCTCCCTCTGTCATGATAATCTTAATAATATCTTGTAGTGTGTGATGCGCCACAATTTTCAAATCTTGTAGTGTGTGCATGTTTAAGATTTCAGGGAAGATCATCTGCAAAGATTCTCCTTATGTGTGCGCTGCAACCAGATTTCATAATCTGTTCGGATTTTAAAAATCCTGTAGTGTGAGCCCGGCTTTACAAAGGACTACAGTCCAGAATACAAAAGCAAGCATTATGTTCATTGGAGTGTTCACTGTATTAGTGGAAAGTGCAAGTAAAGCATACACTTTGGCACTTTTTTAACAATAGTTGAAAAACTTTACAAATTCATTGCCAAATCTTCAAAATTACATCCAGCATTAGTCCAGGTTAGCATACTCTTAAGCTGCAGAAGTTTAAGAAGAAAGTCTGAACTACCTGATCTATCTGCAGCAAACATGCTGTTGCACAGCATTAATTATGAATTTATTCTTTGCTTGGAGCAGCACAGTGTTGTCCGGATCTTTCTTGGGAAATATGAAAATTGGTCAGCAGTGCGATTACTCTGTTGTCCTTATAATAAGGATTCCCTTCAACAGCAAAGTCACTAGGCTCTCTGGCACACAGTATGGCCTTGGCCAAATATAGGAGTAGCATCAATTAGGTGATTAATGTGCTATAATACAGTGGCTTTTCAGGCTCAGATCTGGTTTGGGTAACACAGCAAAAATATCTTGAAGTTCTTCCAGTTTGTTCAATTGTCATCACTCAATGTGCTATCTAGGCCTTCTTCCCCTCAGGCTTTTTCTCTCGCCATTCGTCGTGGACGTTGATATGGTGGAGTTGTCTTTCTTTACCTTTATATGGAAGGTCTCCATCTTTCTGGTATCAGTGTACAGCCCTTGCCATTTAGCTAAGAATTTGCTCTTCACAGTCATCACTGATAATCTCAGTGCTTTCCGTTTTGGTCATACCAAAGTTTCTGGGCTTTTTGGCATTTGTCCAGATTCCAGGTTGCTGCCTCCCAGTTCGTTCTTATCAAGCCTAGTGATCTCTGCACAGCCTGGCCATACAGCGACTCAAAATGGTGAGAAAGGGTGGCAGTCATTTGTTCAGCACTTTCTTGGACATCTTGCTAAATCTCTAGACAAGTTCACCTGTGGTGCAGTATGCACTGCTCTACCTTGGAGGAACTAATCAGGAACACAGCAGTAGAGGCATGATGAGTATCAGACACTTTCAACAACTAACATAACACAGACATGGCACACCTGAGAACTTTTTCGGTGGGCAGCCCTTTCAGTGGAGCCTTGAGAGAGTTCTAAAACTGTCAGACCAATAGTCTGTTAGCATTGGGCAAGACCAGAATGTGTGAAGATAATCATTAGGAGATTGTTTGCATCTGTTGCAGGCATCACTGGAACTGAACACATGCGAAATAGGAAAAAAGAATATCAAAATAAAACTCCATGGACATAAATACGCCTCCTGTGGCATGAATGCAATAAGTTCAATTTAAAGTTCAGGAGGTTGGTGGAGTGGAGGCAGAAGGATGGAGCTCCAGGACCATGAGGATAAAAAGAGGAGTGGACAGGATTGGAGCAGAATACCAAGGTGGAGCAGTTAGGGCTGGAAACCACTGCAGTGGAGCAGCTGGAGTAGCAGACCATCATGGCAGAGCAGACAGAGCTGAAGACGCACATGGTGGTACAGAAAATTGAACTTCCCCATGGAGGAGCAGAATACCGCCTTAGCAGGGCAGATTAAGAGAAAGAACCATGGAGAAGGGGATGGCATGATGAAGCAGCCAGGGGGAAGGCAAAGCCTAATGGAGGCAAAGGTGTGTAAGGGTAAAGCACATCGAAAGGTCTGGAGGTCCATAGTGCAGACAGAGTGATGTCTGACCAAAGTGGAGCCAGAGAAATGAGGGAGCGCCAGGAGCGCACTGAGCATCTTCTTTGCGCTAAGCACTGAGCGCTCAGGCGTTTTATTAGGTGCGGAGAGTTGAAGAACGTTCAGCTTTGAGTAAAATGCTGCGCTCATCACTGTTACTTTCTAGTCAGCTAACCAGTCACAGTGGAGGAGTGGCGGGACTAATACCGATCACCCTAATTGTACTACGGCCGAACAACAATGGAGAAGTTAATATTGCTTGTCTCTGAGTATTTATGTCTTTAACAGATTTAATTGCTGGACTACCATAATAGTGTTCTAAAAATAATGCTTGGAGAAACATTTAATTTGCTATGTGTTTACCATTATTTCAGCGGATATTCTGTATCTCAGCAACCACAGTGTCTCAACTGAAAAAACACTGCACTCTCAAGCACTCACAGCTGGGTGTTTTCAGCAGAGCGCCTTGGGTTTTTCCACTGGCAAAAAGCCTTATGCTCCTTATGATCTTCATCGCCTTGGACACTAACAGTTGATTCCTCTGTTTCTCTGTTAGCCTTGGACCAGAACTGTGGCACTTCTCAGAAGTGCTACCACCTACATACCTGGCAGGAAACCTTCCTGACTCTCCTCCTGACAGTGGCCTCACTATTTCTTTCTCTTTCTGTTTTTGTATGCCATTGGATTTGAAATAATTCATATTTATGCCCACAACTGATTCCTCCTCTTTTGCCCACCTGACACCTTGTGTTTGCCCTGAGTGCTGGTCAGATTGTTCTTGTTAGTGGCACTTACTCTTCTTCTCTTGCCTAGAAGGATTTACCGTGTTGTTACTCCTGTTTACTCTCTCTACCTGGTTGTGAGTTATTCCGGCAAACAATTCAGACCATTCCCCGATTCCCAGTATCACCTGCTCTCTCCTCACTGCAGTCTAATGCAGCTGTTTACACCTGCTTTATTTGCTATACCTGCTATCATGCCTGCTGTGTCTGTGCTTCTAGTAACTATCTCGACGAAGTGTCATTAATTATCAGTGTTATTATACCTGCTCTTGGGTGTTCTTGCTTTAATTGTGGCACTAAAAAAGGGCCTGTTTACACCTGGTCACTTCATGCATTTTCTCTGATTGGACAGCTATCTGACTGTGAAAAGACCAGGTGTACATGCCCTCCGAAACACTTTTGAGACAGATTTAAATCTGGTCGCTCAAACTACTTGAGGAGGTGGTCTAGGACGCATTTCAGGCGAAACTGGAGAAGTGTAAATATATGCAAATTTTACTCTTTTCGAAATGTCAAAATAATGTGTGTGAGTGCATGTTAGTCTAAATGACTAACTATATATTTTATATACAGTGTTGGGGAAAGTTACTTTTAAAAGTAATGCATTACAATTTTGCGTTACTGAAAAAGTAACTAATTACATTACTTAGTTACTTTTTAAATCTGGGCAGGGCTTGCTTCTTTGTTTTTAATATTAAAGTGCCCCTATTATGCCATTTTAAAGTTTGCTAATATTGTTTTAATAGACTCCCAAAACAGGTTTACATGTATGCAAGGTCAAAAAATACTTCAGTTTTCTCCAAAAATAGCTTTAATTTTACCCCATTTCTAAATGATTCATAAACGACTCATGCGAAGCAGTTCGAAGAATCAGTCTCTCTAAACCCCTCCTTTCCGTGAGCCCTCACTGCTGTGACTGGTCAGATGGTGCAGTCCTTTATGATTGGTTTACCGCAGACAGCATGTTAGAGAACGAAACGCCCATTGCCATAACTGACTGACAGCCCTGGATACTTGTCAATACATAGAAAAGATGGCATCGATTTTACCTTACCAATTCCAGCCAGAGTCTGATGATGAAACGGCTGAAGTGGCTAATCGACAAGTTAGCACAGACTATTGTGTAAAGTGCTCGCAATTTGCTTTTGCAACCGAACCGGGCTCACCTCTATGTTGTAAACTTCAACATTGTATAATGCATTAAGCGGTTTTCACACCGAATGCGGAAAGCGTTGCGCTGGTCGCTGGGTTCAGTGCAGCCCTTCAGAGCACAGCGGCAAAAGTTCATTTCAACAACTCATTTGGACTTTGTCCGCGGCGTGCGCGCGCGCTTTGGTCGAGGCAGAAACAAGCCGTCCTCTGCAGCACAAGCAATTGAAATGAATGGGTTTCATAGCGCAGCGTTTTCCGCATTCGGTGTGAAAGCCGCTTCGTGCGCCATCCTTTCTCATTACTCCAACTAATGAGACAGACAAATTGTCAGACTACAGTGGGTCCACAGCTGAACAACAGAACTACAGAAGCGTGATTTAGCCGGTTAGCAAGATGTGCAGGGTTGTTACACAACATTACATACACAACTACATATTTTGAACGATCGCTAGAAAATACAGTCTTTGTAGATTCATCTCTTGGAAGTGAATATAAAACAGTTTTACTCAGCGTAGGATACAGCGTCTTCTGTATAATGTACGTGTAAATTTCCATGTGACCTAAACCACATGGAAATGTATGGGCGGGCAAGTTGTTCGCGACGTAGAACGTGGGCGGACATTATGCAAATGTGTTACTTCGTGACGTGTGGCCGTAACAGAAAAAGATTCGAAATCCTGACGACTCGTTCAGGCAAATGTGAGCCGACTCTTTTTTTTTGATAGACAATACCTTTATTTATCGTGCACTGTCGGCTTCACAACTTTGCAGATAGTTTATGTTCACATACAGCTACATAACACTGCATGAAAGGTCATATTTGAAAGGGCATAATAGGGGCACTTTAAACAATTCTAATGTAAAAGCCCTTTTACACCAAAAGTGAAATGAATTTACCTCAGGTTGAAAGAAAAGTACATTTATGCAGGAGATCACTCTTAAAAAAGCACAAATGTTAATCTAAAGTAATTTTTCATCATCAAAGGTCAGCAGCAAAGACATATAAAATGGGATTAAATACATAAAGGATATTTGTATTATTTAACATATTTAATTATTGCAGGGTTGCATCATAATCTGAGTTTGCATTTGACTGTTTTTATTCATTTTGAGGAATACTGAATCTGTTTTTGTGAGTGAGATGAATTAATGCATGTTCACATTTAGTCTAGAATACAGTAACATCATGTTTACTCACAATTTCCCCACAGGAGACTTGTCAATCAATAAATTGGGAAAAAGGTACCTGGCGTTACTTATTTGAAAAAGTAACTCAGATATTTTCTTAAATTCAAAAGTAATGCGTTACTTTATTAGTTACTTGAAAAAAGTAATATTATTACGTAACTTGCGTTACTTGTAATGCGTTACCCCCAACACTGATTATATACAGTCCTGATGCCTCACTCTCTCCTATTGCGGTCTTTGATACTGAATTTAGATGATGATAAAAAAATTTTAGTCAATATCTGTTGCTCTTGTTGGCATGAACATTGGATATAGTGTGGGAATTGATTTAAATCTGTCTTGTGGATACACTTTTATGTGACCAGGTGTAAATGGAACCATTTTAACAAATCAGATCAATATCCGATCAGAGAAAATGCACATGACACAGGCACTTGTCAGTCAACACTGGAGCACCATCCTTAGGCTGAGTTACACAAGGACAACAGACCTCTGCTAAAAGTGTGTCTGTGTGTGTAGTGATTACAATGTACAGCACAAGTGGTTAATCATCAGAAGCCAGAGCTTCTAACAGCAGAAGCAAAGACTCCTGGTGATTGACTGAATATTTGGGTGGGATGAATTAGAGGCACTTACTGAAATCAGAACCACATACTAGCATACAATTCTTACTATCTTCTGTCATGTATCAATATGGCAAAAATAGTAAGAGTAGTATGCAATTGCAAATTTAACTGAATTGCCGATAGGTGTGAATGTGTTTTAGTCCTGTGATGAACAAGCTACCTGTTTAGGGTGTTTTCCCATTTTTAACTCTTATAATGATGGAAAAATAAATAAGAGTCTTTGTACAATGTTCTTTAAGTTTTCGCAAAAAGGAGATTATCATATTATGTGTCCGCTGCATCAAAAAAAAAAAAAAAAAAAAAAAAAGTGCAATACTGTGGAACACTATAAATTATGTTGCTGACTATTCACAGTAGCTATGATGTTTTGTGTCAGTAGGTCAATATATTTACTGATTCCTTAAATAGATCCACTATCATTTATTGGAGCCTACAATTGATTGGTCCTGAGGAGCATCATGCATACAGTGCACAACATAACAAACACAAATGCCCTAATGTAGCTGCAAATGCCTTTAAAAGTATTTGCAGGATCAGACAAAAACATTCTATCCTAACTGCACAATTTTGTTTTGTCCCTCCTATCTCGATCATAACAGACTTACAACCCACCACTTGAAAACCACTGGTCCAGCGTATATCAGTTTGCTCAAGTGAGTGGTCATTTTTCTTCACTGATTTTCAACAGCTATAGCACTGCTTTGGTTTCTTTCAGTTGATGTACCGTGCAAATGAGCTGCTACCCACAGCTGTGCTATTTTAAACACACAAATGCACTCTTGTGCATGTAGAGATTCTGTGTTATCTGAAATGATCTCTATGCACATTTTTGTTTTTCAAATATTCAGAATTGCATCTATCAGTGAGCACCGTTCACTGAATGAATTAAATGTTTTGTGTTCAAGTAAATATGCTCTGTAGATACATTTGCAAAATGTTTGTAATATATAGGTAGAATGGTAATGGTATGCCATTTAACTATTATACAGAGCTATAAAATCACCACTGCCCTTTGAAAGCGTCTCCGTTAAAGTGAAATGCACAGTCAGTGCACAGAGGTTAATTTGACAGCGCAGTAATAGCTGAGATCAGCCTTCAGTCAACACAGTCAATGAAGCCAAACTACCTTTGAGTCTGGATGTTTTTGACACGACAGTGCTGCTCTGTTCATGAGGATTGCTCTGACTGTAACGAAGCAGATTCCCTTACATTGAATGTCCTGGTGGTTGGAAGATCAAACTAAATAAGCAAACTATGGATATGAAGCATGACTACACACACACGCGTCGGCACAACTGGGCTCTGACTTTGGTCAGTACTGTTCTGTGATGCACACAGTTGATACAGATAGACTTCGGTGGTTATAAGTCTCGACCGTGTCAGAAAAAATGACAATGGATTTTTTCCCGCCGTCAGCTCCTTTCGAGCCTCTGATTCATACTGGCGCTGAACCGGGAAGAAAATAATCAAATAAATAACTGCCAGTGGTCAGTGACAGCACATGTATCACCGGCCTATGTCCGCCTCCGCACCGGCTCCAGCTGCGCTCGCTGCCGCCGTTAATATTGCCTCGCTAAATCTCGCTGTGCCCTGTATCATTTTTAAACGACAGTCCTCTAAAACATTAGCCGAGGGCTGTGCGCGAGAGTGCTTTGACAGCAGTTTGTTAGCAGGATAGATGAGCAGTCGCACGCTGCGTTTTCTTGTCCGTAAACGAGCCTGACGGCGTAAAGGTAATAGCAACTGTCAGATAAACGCTCGAAACATGGGTTCATCCGGTTTGCTGCTGCTGTTTCAGGAGAGCTTCTTTGGCAATGGGAATTTGTTAGTTCCCTTATTTAGCTCTATTTTCTGTTTGACTCTTTTACAGGTGCTTTACATGTTTTACAACATCAATTTTGAAATAGCCACATTTTTTTTCTCTACAAACAAGGTAGTGAGGTTGTCATGTAATGAGGAAAGGCTGCATAAATAAAAGACAGTATGAGCGCTGTCACACTTCCCTCAACATTTTGATGTGGAATTTGCATGAAGGAGGTCAGCAGGGTCATGTCAAGAGCTGCATGCTGTGTTTCTGACCTGAACACATCTGTCCGCCTAAAAGCCGTACAAGATGCAAATGAAACTACTGAATTCAATCAAGATTTTGTACAGCTATTTGCTTCAGTTTAAATGTTTATGTTATTGAACTATAAAATGTGTTGAATATCTGTTTACAGTAGGGCTGTCAGTTTAACGCATTAACTTAATTAATTAGTTATGAAAAAATGTGATTAAAATATTCCAACGCAGTTAACCCACTGGCCCCGCCCCCAAAACCTGTGCGTCGTCTTATATTTCATACAGTTGACTGTTGACAAATATGATGCAGGGCAACAACTCCACAAATGCAGTTATGACCTAAAATTCAAGATATTGGTGCAAAAAATGCCCCTGTATGTGTTTTGTCTCATATATATATATATGTATATCTTATAAGATCTTTAAAATGTGAGAGACCACAAACATGAGGACAAAAAAATCCTAGATTTAACCGTTTTGCTCCTAGTGTGTGGTGTGCCACGATGTGACAAAGACAGCACGCCACACACCCACAGAGTCCAGACTGTGAACATGAGAAATCTCGCAAAATCTCTCGAGACTTGAGAATAAACATCACACAACAGTTCTATAAAAGCTTTATTTCAACGAGACAGTTTGTCTTTGCCTTATGTTTATTCATATTGGAATCAACTGACAGACAATATTGTTTGAAAAAAAGGTTTGGTTAATACCTAATCAATATTTACTGTAATTACAAACAAGGTTAAGGAAGTATCATTCAAAATTATGCACAGAAGTTACCCAGCAAAATATTGTTTGCTAAAATGTAAATCTGATATTGACTTTAGTTGCTCCTTTTATGTCAGTTGCTCTAAAACAGTGGTACATTTATTTTGGCATTGCCCTTTTGTAAAACTATTTTGGCAAAATGTCTGTGATTTTATTATACAAAATATTGTTAATCATTTTGTTTTGTTATGGAACTATGTATTGTATTATTTATTACAGCGAAGAAAAGCACAGTCACGTCTACATGATAAATCTTATTTTTTTTTCATGCTAAATTTTATTTTCACAAATGGAAGTTCTCCCACGAAAAAACTTTTTTTTTAAGAAGGAAATGGAGCATTATATTGATACTATACAATTTTCTATGAAACAAAAAGCAATTACAAAGGTGAAAGTTTGTAAGTGCTTTAACATTTTTATATTAAAAACTTGTATTTGTATACCTCCCCTCTAGTGTATACTTGTTTATATCATGTGTAATGTTAGATCATGTATAATGTTTGTCATATACATCTAATTTCCAAATCATATAGACCAATTTGGAATAGATGTCACAGTTATGTAACAAGTGGAGGGAAATGGGTAAAATCCATGAAATAAGAGAAGAAAAATATTTTTCTACCTTTTGATTTCAAAATCGGAATGCAAATAAGTTATTAGTCATTTACAGATACTGAATACTGCTATGATTACTTTTAAAGCATAAATTGGATTCAAACAATAGGTCTACGTATTCACGTTCATAGGGGACATATTGTATTAGCTCTACAGTTACAGCATGAAATATTATTTAAACCTAATAATATTAACATTTTTACATAACATTTATTTATTTTATTTCACAATTCTGACTTTTTCTTCTCGCAAATGCAAGTTTATATCTCCTAATTCGGACTTTATAACTTGATTTAACTCAAAAATAGTGAATTTGTCAGTTCTGAGGGAAAAAAGCCAGAAGTGTGGGATATGAACTCCTATTCTGAGCCGAGGGGAAAAGAGAGAATGACAAGTTGTTTTTTCCTTGTTTGAACTGTGAGATATAATCTCAGAATTGAAATATAAAATAAAATGTACCTTTTTTTTATTCGTTTATTCCATGGCTGCTACTTGAACTGCCCACAAAAACGTCATCCCTATTTCAGACTATCCCACTATTTACCGTCAATTTTGTTGAATAACAGTGCTTATCGCTGGGTGACAAGCTCTTGTAATATGCGGAGAACATTTTGAAAATTACATCTAATCAATATGATCTATAATCATTTTAAATGTAACAATTTTGTACCGTATCTGTGTAATTCTCTAGCAGTAAAGGCGATCTCTCTCCTGAGTTTTCTGAAACCATAACGTGCGCTCATCCCGAATGTTAACAAACAAATTATTGGTCTATAATGCAGAGCCATGACTGCGTTTGTTATGTTTTCGTCTTCTGCCAGCTCGCTTTCTGATTGGATATTGTTTCATTTCATGTGATAATCCGCACGTTTGTCCCCAGGGTTCCCCCCACACATCAAGATCAAATATTCAGCATGTTGAATATTCGTGATCGGGGCGTCTCTGACATTCTTACGAGCAGCCAATTCTAACACACCTCACACCACAGGAAAATCTAATAAGATAATCAGTGTTTCGTTGTTTCATACCTTTCTTCTGTGGAACATAAAAGAAGGTATTTTGAAGACTGTTGGTAACAAAGCTGTTTTGCTTAGCCTACCAACGCCTTACATCGTATGAACAAAAAATACTGAGATTGTTTCAAATGATCTTTTTTTCCATAGCTTACGTTTAGGCAGTTGCAGCCTAAATGTTTATGTGTAATAAATTCTATTTTGAATCAAAGAAAATACATTTTATTAGACCAACTATTTCATGCTGAAGCTACTTTTTGTAATGTCTGTTTGATACTTTACACAGCAATGACTTTAAATTATCTTTTGGGAGTAATTTCTTGGCCAAATTTGATGTGCGATTAATTTACGATTAATTAGACTAATAAATGTCGGCGCCAATAGCCTCGTGGGTAGTGCGGGTGTCCCGAGTTCGAATCCCGGCTCGTGGACCTTTCCCGATCTCACCCCCCATCTCTCTCCCACTTCGCTTCCTGTCCAACTACACTGTTCTATCTAAATAAATGCATAAAAATGCCAAAATAAATAAAATTGAAAACATCATGTAATTAATTAGTTTAAAATTTGTAATCGACTGACAGCCCTAGTTTACAGATACTCATGACATTAACAATAAGCCAAATCCATTCATCTCTTCTCTCCAGCTACTCACTGCTGTTGGGAATGAATGTGTTAGTTTAATGGTAGCACTTTGAGGTTGGGCTTCACTGCAATATAGCCAGCTGTAAAATGAGGGCACGTCTGAGGGTCCTCTACATCTATAAAGAGCCATTGAGTTGATTAAAGTCAGAAAATATGAATGGCCATCGGAGAGAAAGGAGATGGTTGTGACTGCAGGTGGTGAGCAGATGCTCTTTCCTCTTCCGCTGACTCACTAGGACTAGTACAACACAATCGGATTGAGCTTAATTTAACCTCATGATTCGATTAATCAAGTGACCGGAGGACAGTTATTTTAATCCAGTCAATGACAAGAAAGCAGTCTAAATCACAACAACAAAATAATTAGAATCACACAATCCTCAGTGGTTTTAAGCAGTGGTCTAGTTGAATGTTTGTAAGCTGTGAGTGAGGACACCCGCACATGTAAGTGACATATGAAGGGAACGATAATCAATATGAGACACCAGCCTGCAGTCCCGTCCATCACGTGCCAACATTTATAACAAAAACCCACAAGGTATCGTGTGAGATGTCAGTCACTGTTTTTTCCCCTGGTACACAGTTTCAAACACATACAGAATGCCACTGATTTCATTCATTCAGGAAAAAAATAGCCAGTGTCAGTGAGGATCAGGAGATGAAGCAGAACGTCTGCAGAACTGCAACCATCAACAACCTTGTACAACTAAACTACAATCAACCTAATGAGCTAAATGTACCGTGTTCTTTTTGTGAGTATTTACATTTTGCTATAGAGTCGACCAGTCAACAGGCTTTATTTATATTTAATATTATATACAGAAATGACTTGTCAGACACACTGCTTGTGTCAGAGCCACTAAACCACATTCAAGTCTTGATGGACAGCATTTATTTAGAATAGAATGAAATAGGAACTGATACCAGGAAAATTAAAGAGAGAAATTGCAGAAGTCAATATCAATTTGGTCTAGGAATACTTGTCAAGGCAATTTTGTATAAACTGACAGGAGTCCAATTACACACGATACAGTAACTGCTGTGACGTAAATCATGTCTATATATCACTACACTGCACTGGACACATATGTACTAGTCAATAACATTATTTTAAATGGCTCTGACTATATGTTCTTGCAGAAGGATGACATTTTGCTTTCTAAAAACATCTAGGACAACATAGCTGTGCTGTTTTTATTACACAATACCCATTTGGTAATAGCAAAGAGGCCATTTCGTACTGTGAATATAATGAATACACTCTGTTGAGAGTAACGACACACTGATTATTCATTGTATTTTGTACCTTGCTTCAATGAAACATTGCAGTATAGTGAATAGAGACTGTTTAAAAAGTGCTGTTATTATGTTTAAACTCATTACATCAGCAGGTGATCAATCTGCCCAGTGCTGAGTTGTGCAAAGACAGCGGCCTGTTTAATTAAAGACAGGCAGTGAAGTGGACGAGCTTTCATTCGTCCTGGCAATCACAGCAAGAGGCGCCACAGCACTGAACCACACACCCCGCTTAGTGTCCTCATCAACCGTTCTACTGTTCGACTAGTCTGACTTACATTTACAGCACCTGATGGGGAGAAATCAGTCATTTCATTTCATGTTTGCAAGAGCTCTTGTTAAAAAAAAAAAGGAAAAAATCTTTATTTATTTATTTGTACTTTATGCAAAAGAAATAGTTATAAAACGGTTTACGGTGATAAACAGAAAAAGAGCATAATCAATGATGCACACTTTAGCTCAGTTCAGTTCAAGTTTTGTTCTTATCTTATAGTGTCAGAGCCATTGAATCAATGATATACTGAATATTAGATATATAATATTCAGACCCCAACTAATCAAGCCAAAAGCGACAGTGGCAAGGCTGTTAAATCTGCAGCTTGGTATTGTTCAAAAAAATTTCTTCTGATTTCTGCTCGAAATAATTTGAAATCACAAAAAAAAAAAAAAAAAAAAAAAATCAGAAAGAGTAGGATTCATGGGGTTTATGTCTTGAGATCAATTCAAGGCTGCGGACCTCAAAATAGACATTGCAGTTCTGAGAATTGAGTTTCAGTTGTTGGATCATAGAAAATGACCCTCCAACAATATGAATCCCAGTCTCAAACCATATTGCTGCATTTGTCCATGTAGAAGTCTGTGCACTCAGTCTGCTGTTGTAAAGTCAACATCACATGTAGATGCTTCAGGCCTTTTGATTTAGATGAGCACTTAAGATGATGTGAAGCACCTCGGCCTATTTCTGGACTCCAGGCTTTTTATCTCAAAACATCTGAAGCATTACAGCAAATGTATTTCTCATCAGAATCTCCCTTTCAGTTCCACCTCTGCCTTTGTTTGAGGCTTTAAAACAAGACACAGTATTTCTGGGTCAGCGGCTGTGTATTAAAGAGTTCTGCTTTTAAAGTCTTTTGCTCCTCAGGAGGAGGCTCGGTTGCATATAAAGTGTATTGTGAGCTCTAACTTTGTGTTGGGCAGCACTTGTGATAGTGCTACTAGTTTAACAGCGTAGAAGGTCTCAGTGCTACATGTTTCTTTCAATATGGCATGGTGAAAAGCATTTTGTCATAATGTTAACTGATGTGGTTTAACTATACACAGCAGAGAGAATAATAAAAAGCAGTGCCAAGCTCAAAGTTCAAACTAAACTGACAACTAAGCAGTTTCCTCTCATTCACTTGAAGTCTGCTCTAGTGTGAGCTTATTGATATAGTACAGCAACATCTTTAATCAGCACACACTTTATAAGATACTGGTAAGTCATCCATCGTGAAAATGAGCAGGGCAGGTTTGGCAGGCTTGTAGTTTATGTTTGCAGGACATGGACTAATGCAGTAGGATGCTTGCGGCACCTGTGGAGTGCTGTTGTTATGTTACCTGCCTTGTTTAAAAGTTACTTACTGTCTGGTGTCATTTGTAGTTTTTCTGTTAATTTGCCCTTTATTGTTCCCAAGTGTTTCTTTGTTTGTCTACGTGCTGAAAAACCAGCTAAAACCAGTAAACCAGCTGGTTTTAGCTGTTTTTTTTTTGTTTTCAGCAGGAAGACAGGCAGGTCATCCAGGCTGGTCTTAGCTGGTCATAGTTGGTCAGTAGGCTGGTTTTAGAGGGGTTTAGGCCACTTCCACTTGCCTATTTATCTAGTCACAGCCCAGAGTCCCAGAGCAGCCTGCTTTCTCAGAATTGTCCACAGATGCTGAGCTGACCGCTCGCACTGACTCGACCATGGAGGTCATTCAGGGTCCTCCAGCTTCTCTTGAATCAACTCCCCTTGAATTGCTCAACCTTGTTTCACAGTTTTTGACCTGCAAGCAGTAGAGAGGCATGCAAAAGAATAAAGTTCAGGACCCTGCACAAGTCAGTGCAAGTCAAATGGTGCCAAGCCTAGAAATGATAGTGTCTGCTGCAGTATGCCCAGTCACTACGACTAAGTCAGCTCCATCCCCTGAGTCTGCTCCAGTGTCGGCTCCAGCCCGAGTCTGGAGACACTCCCAAGTCAACTCTAGTCAATGAGTCTGCTCCAAAGCCAACTCCTTCCTGTGAGTTTACTCCAGAACGTGCTTACGAGTCAGTCCCAGAGTCTGATCATGTAGCTCCAGAAGCATATGACATAAACAGTTCAGTTTTGCACCTTGGGTAATTGCTTGGACCGGAAGGAAACCGCTTTTAAGACCTTCTTTCATTTTGGGCTAAATGAGCCTTTAAAGTCAATTCTTCCAGGGGGAAACTGCAGTATCACCCTCAAAGAATAGATAGACTGTGCTTTGAGACTCTGCCTCTCTCCATACACTGCAGGCTTTAAAACTGTTTCCTCAGTGGTCTCAGCACTCTCAAGTCTGATGGTCCCAAGTCCAGTGGTCTTAGGGCTCCCAAGTCTAATGGCCCTAGAGATATCCCATTGTCCATGGTGCTCCTGCTGTTCTGTGTGTGGGGGCTACCAGCTACACCTGCCTGTACTGTCACTATAAACGAGGCCATCTCTGAACCCTATGCCTGTCCTGTCCATCTCTGAACTCTCTGTGCTCCCTGTGGGCTCTGTCAGAGCCAATGTTCAACTTTCTGATTTTCCTGTCATGGCCATTGAGGCTGTTGATAAACTCTCTGTGCCAGTTGTTCTAGCTCTGCTAGCACTGTCACGGTTCCATGTGCCATGCTCCACAACTCCACTGGCCTCCAGCTGTGCCTGCTCTGTCCTGGTAGTCTCCAGCTCCACTTACTTCACCTTGGTGGTTTCCCTTTCCATCTGCTTTGTCTTTGTGGTCACCTGCTCTCTCTGCTCCGACCTGGTGGTCTCCAGCTCTGCTGACTCCATCATGGTCATCACCTCCACTGGCACCACTAAGGTCTTTAGCTCTGGTGGCCCCACTTTGGTGGTTTTCAGCTCTGTCTGCTTTGCCTTGGTGGTTTTCTGTTCCATCTGTTTCACCTTTGTGCTTTCCTGTTTACACTTCTGCCTGCTGCACCTTGGTGTTCGCCAACCCATCAGCTCTGAATTGGCTTCCTGCTCCACCTTTGTCTCCTGCTTTGTTGGCTCAGGCTTAGTCTCCTGTTTTCCTGCTCTGCTAGTTCCACCTTGGGCTCCAGCTCCACCAGCTTCCCCTTGGTCTCCAGAAGTATTGTCCTTTTAATTCATTCACCATTTACCATATTATCATTAGAGTGCTCTGGTGTCCCTGCCTTTGGCCTGAGTCTCCAGTGACCCTACAGAAAACCAGTGCTTTGGAGAAAGGATGGATAATATCAGGGTAAAAAAACACTCTACACACTGTGAATATCTAAGCAGCAGTCATATTCTGATTCTTGTTTCTTTCACACAAATCTATAAATCTTGCTCACATTATTAAAGCAACTAAAAAGCATAAGAATAAACACAGATGTTTTGTTTCTACTTTCTACTTCTAACAAAGCTCTTGACGGAGTTTCAAAATCATCCCTAATTCAGTCTGTTTCCCCAGCTGCATCACCAGTTTTATAATTATATTGGTTAGTGGCACTTCAGAAACTTAATTCATTGATCTTTAAATAATTTTATCAAACAGTCGAATGTAATTGAACCTTGCTAAACAGTTGGCATAATACTGCTTACTACTATTTAATATCATAGGCAACTTTGGATCTAATTTTATGGATTAGGTAGTATGGTGTTTTCAGAAAACACACACATAGCCAGTAATACCAAACAACATCATTTAATACCTGACATATTCTTCACATTATTATTAAATAAATAAGTAAATAAATATTCCCTTCAGAAATGGTTGTCAAAATTACATCTCTGATCTTCTGAAGCAGCTATGCTAGATATAGCAGATATACCACACAAAAATATATATGTTTACAACAACAGATAAATAGGTAGATATATAAATACAACAAATCTCTTCTAGCTCACTGAAATATTTTCTTTATACACAGTTGTACTGGAAATATTTCTCTCTCTTTCTCTCTTCCATCACACACACAGACAGACACTAGTATTGGCACCCTTGGTAAATATGAGCAAAATGTACTGTAAAAAAAATTGTGTCCAGGTATTTCATTCAGAATATTTCCAATAATTTAGGTGATAATATATATTTCTAGAATATTTTTATAGAACAAAAATTGCAATGTAAAAAAATGACTTAAAGAAAAAAAAAATTCTGTGATTTCACTTTAATTGAGGGTTATATTTGTTGGATTATTTTGAATAAAAGACACTTTAATTCAAAACACTTTTCTACAGTCTGTTTTACGCATGTTTACCAGGGCTGCACATTTTATGACATCAAGAATATATACACTCACATTCAAATCAACAGATCTCCAGACACAGAGGCATAACATGATATCAGGTTTGGTAAAGAAAATCAAGGCAACTTCAGCACACTTTAAAACATATCCCACAACACCATCCACTGGACAATGTGATTCTATTTCATATTCACAGAATTGTCATTTGTTGGCATATGCCATATCGATATTTGATGAAAAAAAAAACCCTACATGAAAATTCAAAGACATTACTGAGGCAAATGAAAACATTGAATAGACAAGTCAACATATTGTTTGTTTCACATTTTATGTGCATTGAAGCATTATGTATGTTTGAGAGGTATATACTGTACTGTCTGGTTTAATAAACACCCAACAGGCTTCAGTCACATCAGCTATGAATGATGTAAGCACACAGAGAAGAGATATTCAAGACAGCATTCAATTAGACGGAGATCTGTGCAGTGAAAATGAGTCATTCATATTTTTGGTCCATTTTCTCAGAGAAGAGAAAATGCACATTTCAAATATGAATGTAAATAAAAAGTGAATCATAAGTCAATTATTGATGCCGTACAAACTACTAAAAGGACTAAAAGACACAAAATCATTGGGGTGTGTATTTTAATGCCTCAAACAAACCTTGTTTGTGAAACACAGTGTCAAGTTAGTAGAAGCAGTTGTCAAGATGTTTAACTTTGAGAATGTGTATCTTTATGATACCATACTGACATGCACAGTCACATGCTGATGAGGCATGTAAATGGCTTTAATCAGGTAAAGGTCTGAGCACAGGTTTTTCTCTGCACTTAAACACTTCTGATGGTGTTGTGTCAGCTCATGTCAAACAATGTAAACCCTTAAAACAGGTTTGTGTGCTGAAGTGGTTTTTTTGATAGTTATCGATGTGTTGTTGTGCAAGTAAACGCACCAGACATCTAGCTATATACGAAAAAGTTCTCAAGTGTCTGTAATGTGTATATAATTTACAAGTATATATTCAAGAATGACTTTTATATATTCAGAATTGTAGCTATATATGTGACCCTGGACCACAAAACCTGTCTTATGTTGCGCAGGTATATTTGTAGCAATAGCCAAAAATACATTGGATGGGTCAAATTTATCGATTTTTCTTTTATGCCAAAAATCATTAGGATATTAAGTAAAGATCATGTTCCTTGAAGATATTTTGTAAATTTCCCACTGTAAATATATTAAAACTTAAAGGAGAAGTCCACTTCCAGAACAATAATTCACAAATAATGTACTCACTCCCTTGTCAT
This sequence comes from Labeo rohita, assembly GCF_022985175.1. Lineage (NCBI taxonomy): Eukaryota > Metazoa > Chordata > Actinopteri > Cypriniformes > Cyprinidae > Labeo > Labeo rohita. The sequence continues at coordinate 40,345,177 of NC_066877.1, read as the reverse complement.
CCAAGATGTTCATGTCTTTCTGTTTTCAGTCGTAAAGAAATTATGGTTTTTGAGGAAAACATTTCAGGATTTTTCTTCATATAATGGACTTGATTGGTGCCCCGATTTTGAACTTCCAAAATGTAGTTTAAATGCGGCTTCAAAGGCTCTAAACGATCCCAGCCGAGGAAGAAGGGTCTTATCTAGCGAAACGATCGGCCATTTTTTCCGAAAAATAAAAATTTGTATACTTTTTAAAAAAGCTTGTGTAGCACAGGCTCTGGGATGCGCATCCACAATGCTATGAATTAGTGATGGGTCGTTCTTGAACGATTTTTTTATTTTGAACGAATCTTTAATGTCACTTAGGAAGAACGATTCGTCTCATGGAGTGATTCGTTCAGTCACGCATGCGCAACATCCTATTAGGTTCTGTACTGGAATTAGTTCACCTGTTTCGAGTCTTTGGGTTTTCGAGTCATTCTTTCATCTTTTGGGGTTGTCACGTGATGAACGAACGACTCAAACCCGAAAACTTGTCAGATGAGAGGTGAGGTGAGCTAATCATAGACTAAAGACCCAGGTAAACAATGAATCTTTCTTATAGCATTATAGTTTTGTCTTGTTTGTAGTGTGATCAACGTTTGTGTAAGCAGTAGATGTGTTAGGGAAGTAACACGTAACATTTTCATTATATTTTGCTAAAATTAACGAATTGACTCGAAAAAAGATTTGTTCGTTTTGCTGAACAAGACTCAAGGGTCCGAGTCGGTAAAATGATCCGAACTTCCCATCACTACTACGAATCACGTCTAAGTTCATCGTCTGTGTACTCCAGCTTTAAAAAGGTAGAGTATGACAAAAAACTCCATCTTATTTTCTCCTACAACTTCAGAATCGTCCGACATCATTGTACATTTTTGTTTGTAAACAGCGTTTGACTTACTTGCACTTTCTTAGTCTTTTCGCGTTCGCTAGGTCTGTAGTTCCGCCTACGTCCACGTGACCTTCCGACATGATTCAATAGTACGTGAACGCGCATCCCAGAGCCTGTGCTACACAAGCTTTTGTGCTTAAAAAGTACACAATTTTTTTTTTCCGAAAAAAAATGACCGATCATTTCGCTAGATAAGTGGGGGATCGTTTCGAGCCCTTTGAAGCCGCATTTAAACTACATTTTGTAAGTTCAAAATCGGGGGCATAATTGAAGTTCATTATATGGAGAAAAATCCTGAAATGTTTTCCTCAAAAATCTTAATTTCTTCACGACTGAAGACAGAAAGACATGAACATCTTGGATGACAAGGAGGTGAGTAAATTATTTGTGAATTGTTGTTCTGGAAGTGGACTACTTCTTTCATTTTTCATTAGTAATATGCATTGCTATGAACTTAATTTGGACAACTTTAAAAGTGACTTTCTCAGTATTTTAATTTTTTGTACCATCAGATTCCAGATATATAAACATACATCAACGGGAAGCTTATTTATTCAGCTTTCGCATGATGTATAAATCTCTATTTTGAGAAATTTACACTTACGACTGGTTTTGTGGTCTGGGGTCACTTATTTACTGCACACACAAAGTTGTCACAACTCTTGGTGTGAACGTTTATGATGTAGTTAGTAGACTTGTATTGCTAAACTAAAAATTTGCTACTGCTGAGACACACTGAGCTGCTGTGGCTGCACATAAACAGACATAAATCCACTTAACAAACACAAAACACAAATCTCCAACTTCATCCACTGAGGCATGTGTTCTGCTGCTGCCAGTTTACCAGCTGTATTTGTGCTGCTCCAGCCTGGCCGAACAGTGCATCGCCAGTGAACTGACTGTCTCTGTGTAGCTGGCAGAGCCAAATGTCTGAAATATCTGTCCTGAGCACTGATCTCTATATGGCCGGACTGCTGATGGATTCCAGTGCAAACGTCCCCGTGGCCGTATTAATAACCCCAAACAACAATAGGCATCATTGACTGATAGCCTGTATTATGACCTAAAACGAGCCATGCATCAGTCACACAGGATTGGTTTTTAGGAGATACGTAAATTAATTGTCACTGTGGCCGTTTATAACATTTATGGTCAATTTGTGGAGGATAAGCAATATATAGAAATCGTTAAGATGGGTGTGTCTGCTGCACACTGGCGACATTGAGCTAACACTAGATATATTAAATAAAATGACATATAACCTAGTTATGTGTTTCTGGGCTGGCATACAGGCAGGTTTATTCAAACTAATCACCTACTGTGAACATTAAGCTGGTTTGGCTAGAGTTTACCTAGTCCAGTGTAGGTCCAAGCTTAATAAAACATGGCTAATGCATCATTCGCTAATGTTCTCAGCACATCGGAGAGAAAATCCTGACGGCAGGCCGCAGAGAAGCAGCTGCAGCAAACACCGAAGCAGGACTATTTAAATCAAGCTCATTGGCTGATGGATTACAGGCAGAGCACCAATCAGCTTGTCCCAAGTAGAACATGAGGCAGATTACTGCACATAAATCAACTCTTTCATTAGTTTTATGTGTATGCATACTGTCAACACTACCAATGTGATTCTGATAATGAAAGAGCTTTGCTACTGAAAAGATTTTTATAAAGACTGTACATATGACACATTTCTTAGCAATAAGGTGGTAACGTTGCTGTTTTTGAAGCAATTCTCACAGCTTCACTACAGAAACGCAGCACAGATGCACGTGATTCCAATGTGAATAATTCATTCCAACAAGCTGGATCTCTGCCATGAAAAGTAACCATCATTTTTACCTTTCTGGTCAAATTTTGCACTGCAAACATCAATGATCAATGCTTTAAGTTGTCAGTGCCACCAAGTGAACGTCATATAAGCAGTATAATCCACAGCTAGGTGTGCATGACATGATTTTAATATACTCCACAGAGATGAATGCTCCGCCTTTTGCATTATAATCATATAATTGATTATAATTCTATAATTCCATAGTTTCTGTCTGAATATGCTGTTGATTTTCATCTATCATCTACTGAAGTCTACCTGATCAGGTCTGACCTTCAGTCAAAATGTGCTAGTTTATTTGTTCAGTGCAACAAGAATGTTTATCTAAAGCTTCTTAAAAACATATCTGTAAGGCTTGGAATATTTTACAATTCTGTCAGTATTTACACACCCTCAGGTCGTTGCTTTCTTATATAGAACAAAATGTTAACCCTTTTCCCACTGCTCCTTTTATAAAAAGAAAATAAATAGGGACAGATGTTGTTAAGCTCCAAAATTAAAAAAAAAAAAAAATCACACAAGTAGCAGCAGGGTCTTGCAATATCTGCAGCAAGATTGAATATGAATAGCATTAGAGAGTGAACAGTGACCTAAATTCCCCAAACGAAGCTATCATGTGGCCACTCTATATCAACTTACATAAAAATATAGCATTCACAACATACTTGCTGTGTAAATAAATATATGACTTACATTATACTTAAATTTGAAGTATCTGCATGTAATAAATTACACAGTTGTCTGGTCCCTAAACCTACAGCAAATTCGAACTCAATAACAGCAAATGTCAATCTGGCAAGTGTTCTTCAAAACATGCACGTAAACAAAAAACACACTGGATCAAATGTAAGTGCTAACGCTAATATTAAGCAGGACCGACTTGAAATACAGATGATTTCTATCATCTTTGGTGCTTAACGGTCTGTTTGCTTTCAAATACCAGTCTTGAGGGTGTGTAAGTAGAGACAGCGTGTTCGTTTTTGGGTGAACCATTTCCTTCAAACAAGATATGGATTATGAAGTTACAGACAGTAAGTTTTAAAAACGTATTGCTCTATAACAGTTATATTCTAAGCAGACGAAAGGAATAAACATAAGCTTGTTTCATACATACCATCAATCACGTCACGTCAAGTCAACAGTAATTGTAATGTTTGTTTTCCCTCCATTAGTATTGCACAGTTTTCCCTCTTTGGCCGGCTGTCATCCTCTTCCAGGGTGCAGCTTGCTCATTTTGTCTTCAGTATGTAATCATTCCTGTTTCTCTACTGGTGCTCAGTGCTGGAGTCTGGGCTCATGTTGTCCTCGTCAGTCAGGACGTCTGTGTTTAAGAACGTTCCTGCCAGAGAGCCTCCGTGGCGTGGCCTAACAGCAGCCAGCTCTGACAGGATGATATTGTCATGGGTGACAAGCGTGGTCTTGTCCATTGTTTCTTTGCTGTGTCTGGAAACCACTGCGTCCAGGAAGTCATACTTGGGCGAGAGCGTGCCGCTCTCAAACAGATATTTGGCTACATATGAGAAGGCTGTGTTACTCAGAAGCGAAGCCAGCATGGAGACCGTCTTATAGGGGAACCTCTGCTCTACGAAGCGCTCCACCTCCCGCGTGAGACGGTGCTCCTTCTCGCGCGTCTGCCAGCCGGGGTAGTAGATGAACGGGGGCAGCCTGAGGTACGGCTCGCCCCCGCCGATCCGCAGCAGCAGCCCAAACACGTAACCGGCCACTGATCCGTAGGTGTTGGTGCCCTTGACGAACAGCACGCAGAGGAGCTGTGGGAAGATGATGACGTACACCAGGTCTGAGCTCAGGTACCACAGGCCGTAAACTGAGCCCGTCAGGAGGGCCATGGCGGTCGCTAACGCTCCAAACACAAAGATGGTGATCCTCATCACCCACACTATCTCTCGATCCGACGCCTGCAGAGCGACACATTAAAGCAATGGTTTCATGTGGCTGCATGACTATTGAAGTAAATCTAATAATTCAAAACATGAAATCACAATGGACTTGATTTACCTTTTTTCTGCTGTTATTGTATATAATTTATCAGAGCACATTATTCTCAGTGAAAAATGGTTTGATTTCTTTCATCGAAAAATATCAAATTGAAACAAAAGTAATTTGCAATTGATGTCAACTGGGCCAGACGATTCTAAATGATTACAGACAAACTATTTAGACAAACTGCAAAAGCTACCCAATAATAGCAATAAGCTTTGTGCTTTTGGTACTATTAATATAAAACAAAGTCTCAGCTTTCAAAATCTGTTCGTTTATAGCGAAATACAAACAGTGTGTCTTGCAATAATGTGTTTTTCATGCTCTTTAATGTGGTGGGACACCTGGTCTGTATTCATGGAAATCAGACGTCTTTTCGATTACAATAAGTCATTTATTTCATTAAATTATACTGTTTTCTTTGTGAAAATTTCACCACAAGTTACATTGTTGTCTTTTCTGAAGTGTATAAGTAACTATTCACAGTATATAATACAGTAAATGATTGGACATAATATTTAACATCTTGCATTCATTATTTGTAGCACACCAGCCACCCAGTAATTACAATAATTGTGTGCTTTATTGTTTTTAATATAACATAGCTCAGCTGTCAAATTCCATCAGTTTTATCACAAAATACAAACTTTAAATGTGTTTTCCTCTTTACGTTTTTATTGTGCTATAAACTTGAAATATGGGAACATCAGAAGGAATGAAAAAAACAGTATAGCCTAATTTAATGAAACAAATTTCTCATTGCAGTCAGAAAGATGACTGACTCATGTGCCGCTTAAAGTGAGGTGAATACAGCGATCTGTCACGACACAATAAAGAGCGTGAAAAAAACACGTTATTGTAAGACATATTGTTTGTATGTCGCTATAAAACTGACAGATTTTGAAAGCTGAGACTTCAGAATATCTCCTGGTGCTCCCAATCTAGGCCATTTGTATGCGCAATAGGCTAGAATATTATAACTTATATCTCGTAATTGCTACAAATTACTAATTTTGACTTCATTCTCAAAATATTTTGACCTTATTCTCATAATTTCAACTTTATTCCCATAATTTTGACTTTATTGTTGAAATATTTTGACTTCATTCTTGAAATATTTCGACTTTATTCTCGAAATATTAAAACTTCAATTTTTTAATCTTAGATTTATTTTATTTTTTAACATGGCACTAAAATGCAGTCGTAGAAATTAGTTGCATTTTGAATTATTCTAACAATAATTGTAAAAGTTTCTAATGGCAGGAGTCTATGTTTTGTTAGGTTGCTTAAGTTGTGTTTACATAGGTTTTACACAGTAATACAGTGTGTGTGTATAAATGAATGAGAGTCACTGCGGTCACGAGTGGATTGACAGTATTAAGAACTTACCGACTGCCGAAAAGCAAGCTGGTAAATATTTCGTGCAAACATGGAGCTGGCTGAGAGGATGGAGGAGTCTGCGGATGACATCACAGCGGCCGACACCGCCCCCAAACCAAAGAACGAGATGAACGGAGGACAGAGATGCTGCAGGACAATGGGCAGGATCATGTCAGACTCGTCCTTCTCCACCGGAGGAACCGGACCGTACGACGTCTGATTCCAATCTCAACACACACACATCATATTCTTTGTATAAGCATCATTCGAAATGTGCTAAAATATTATACATTTTATATAAGATATGAAATGCAAGTTTCGTCTTCTGTAATAGAAAATAAACATTCTTGAAATAGTGTGCCTGATTTAGCTGTGAAGTATGTAATAACTGATTTATGATGTGTTTTGTACATCAGTCTTATTCATTAGGGCTGCACAGAAAACATCTGCTGATTAGCTGAGACTCTGATTCACAAGCCTGCGATCAACAGCTTTAATGAAGCCCCTGTAGATACGGCCATATTCAGCTCAACGCACGACTCCTCAGACATAAATGACAGCAGCCATCTGGAATCATCAGCGTTACGCTGGTTTGGCCGTGAAATCCCCCGCCGCTGGCAGCTGATCTCAGATCTTCTCTTACAAGAGAGATGTGGGAAACACAGCCGTATCTGTGCTCTTTCTGTGCATGTGTGTTACCTGTGGAGGCTCCTATAGCCCCAATCAGGACGGACGGCACGGCCATGACCAGACAGCCGAAAGCAGCCAGGAAGGAGAGGACTTGAGCGTAGCTGGCCGAGGAGGCGGAGAGAACCCGCTGGAAATACACCTGCCACGGGATCCCACCCAGCATCTGGACACACACAGAAACGCTGTCAAAACCAGACATTTGTCTTGCTACTATTGTGTCACCAGATCTGAGCAGGATTCGATGAGGCAGGAGTTCACTAACCCTGAACCTAACCTAACCTATGAATACAGTATGGATAGATCCCGAGAGATGCGGTTTTCAGCACATCAGCTCTGTCTACGGGAGATTTAACCACACGGCCGTGTGGAGCTGTTTTCAAAACTTAAAGGGGTCATCGGATGCAAACTTCACTTTTTCATGTTGTTTGAACATTAATGTGTGTTGGCAGTGTATGTACAAATCTACCCTATAATGATAAAAATCCATGCAGTGGTTTTTAATTAATCTGTAAAAATAATATCCCCTTTTTCAAATCGAGCCGTTCTCAGATGCCCGTCGTTGTGCCGTCACACCCACAGAGGACACTCCCACCATAGTTGATTGACATGAGCGTCTTACCTCAGACCAGCTGTAACAGTCAGACCTCCATTGTTTTGATGCTGGAGCAGGGATGTAAGTTAGACAAGAATATCTCCGACTGAGCGACTGAGGTGTTGTGTTGCTGGATGTAATAATGAATGTAGTGTTTATTGATTGCTGAAGATGCAGTGGATTATATTTGTTTGTGAATGGAATGCACCTTCTGATCTACATATATCCATCTATGTTCACGCAAATCATTCATGATCCAGCTTCACTTACAGCAGAAGTGAGTATAAGGGTTTTTTTATGAATCTCTGCAATCACCTTTCCTAATAATGTGCTAGTTAACAAGTTTCACAGCTAAACGCGCTAAATGCGGCTGAAGTAAACAATCTGTCAGAGCAGCAGAGAGAAGAGAGGGGCGGGGCGAGCAGCGCTCATTTGCATTTAAAGGAACAATCCCTCAGGATGGGATGATTTTTGCAGAGCTCATTTTGACAAGGTAAAAAGGGTGTTGTTTTACACAACCATTGAGAACTAAAGTATATTATAGACTTTTCAGTAAGACCTTAAAGAATCATATCAACTTGTGAAAAAAAATGGGAATCCGATGACCCCTTTAAGTTTAAAGAATGGCAAAATGCAAGATGCACGCAATGCATTTCCAGACCATACAGTAATACAAATCCTACAATAAGATGTAGCAATCAAACCAGACTTCTTAATACATTTTTGCATTAAAGTTTTGATGCCTTAAAATAAAACTTTCACTGAGCATCGTATTTCAGCGTGGGCTTTTGCTGTATGTGGCGAGTGTGTTTCTGCACTGACTCACAAGAAGACAAAAGTTGTCAGCCCACATCCAGCCATCAGATGGATCGATCTCACCCAGCCATGGCGACTGGAACTCTGTGTTTACTGCGGTGACACCGATGTCTGACACAGCAGGATTGGACAGGGCAAACGGCACACTTATCCACTAAATTAAGACACGGGGAAAAAAAATCACATGGGTGTATTCTGACATTTTCAATTATATCCAACCGCTACTATCTCAATGTCAACCTTTTAAGAATACAAGCTAGATAAAAATAAATAGTGGAAATTACAAAACAAATCATACTTCAGCCTGGTTTTAGATATTAGTAGCTAGCAGTTGTATGTCATGGAAACATGAACCAAACGATTTGATTTTTCATACTCTAATAAACCCACAAACAATATCAGTATATTTAGTAAACAATATTTTCTAAATATAAAAGAAGCAGAGAGAATTATATAAATGATCTGTTGCATAGTAAATTGGTACTGCCATTTTATGTTTTATTTAAAAAGTTCAGTTATTTGTGATCATGTTTTGCAACTCTCTGATAGTCACTGTTAGTTGACAAAATTATCGGTAAGAGTTTAAAAAGGAAAACCCTTGTATATGAAATGCAACCTAATATTGATTGGTAACTCAAAGCTCTAGTTTGTATTTGAAAGGAGGGATCATCTGAAGGATAAAGTGAGTGATGGATAGGATGAATTAAAAAAATGAACACAACAATTGATGAACACAGAAAATGAAAATATGTCAGATTTAACTTTAGCCAAACTGAAATTTAACCTACAACACTTACCTTGTTGCTATACATGTAGTTAGGTCAATTCAATTATGTTAAATAATATTTTAGACTTACATAAAACCAACAAAAAAAAAAGGCTCTAAGTGGCTTTTTTAATATATATGAGCACACTGAACCTCATATAAAACAGCATTAACTGAATTTATTCAAAACATTCTTTTCAGTCAGACACTTTACCTCATGTTTACACAGTGTGGACAAAATGAGCAAAATTACAGAATAAATGTACAACACTATAAGTGAGCCTATGGCCTATGGAGCTGCTATGAAGAGCCTGAGACTGAAAGAGGGACAAAAGAGAGTCAGACGACAGCGGGACAATGATCAGTTTAGAGAAAACCACTGATCAAAAGCTTAGGTTGAGCAGTTCAATTCTATCCACTTGATCAGCTGTTCTTTATTTAGTCTTCAAACACAAACAAAAAAGTGAAGTGTTTATTGTGTGGCATTTACAATCAAACAGACACAGTGGGATTCTTTGGAACACAGGTGGGCTTCAATGACTTCAGCTGCGTTACAACACTTTGATTATCTAACCGAATATACTTCTGTGTAGAAATGTGATATTCTGCTGACTGTCATACATGTACATGTTTGTAGAAAAGACTCACCAAACCTATGAAAATGCAGAAGAGTTGGACGACATCTGTGTACGCCACCGAGTACAGTCCCCCAACCAGCGTGTAGAAAATCGCAATCAGTGCTGAAATCACAACTGACATGTTGATGTTGATGTCTACAATCACGCTCAGTGTTGCACCTGTGAAGAGGACAGTGCGGTTTGGACAGGTTTTTATTCTGTGTTCAGACAATACTGATGTATCTTTGAAGCTTTCTGTGTGTTATATATAGTGTATTTTCATACCCAAAGCTGACAAAATGGCAGCTGACCAGAAAATCTCTCCCAGTAAAGCAGGTATAAAGAGCAGGCCTCCCATTCTCTTCCCATAGATCTGCTGGAACGGGTCGAGCATCGTCACGTAGCCTTTAGAGCGCATGGGCTTCGCAAAGAACAACCCACCTGGGCGAAAAGACGCGCACTGTCAACCTCACCACATACTACATACTAAGTTATAGGAATGCATGTATGCTCTCAAAATGTGAGGCATTGTATTTTAAAGATGCTGTGAAATGGGCCTTTTTTTACAGTCATCAGCCTTTAGTATTTGTAAAAGCCATGACTTGGTATCAAAGGTGCAGTATGTAATATTGACAGTTAGCTGCTGAAATGGGTACTGCAGTCCACATTCAAAATACTGTTTCTCCCACCCCTTCTCCTCAGATGCGCCACACACGTATTGCCAGATTGAGGACACGCCAGCAATGAGCGCAACTGACGATGGAAGGCGACAAGCCTTCAACTTGCACTGTAAGTTGATGAGTTGATTTATCTGTTTTAATGGAGAAGTCCACTTCCAAAACAAAGAGTCACAGATAATGTACTCACCCCCTTGTCATCCAAGATGTTCATGTCTTTCTTTCTTCAGTCATAAAGAAATTATTCAGCATTTGTCTCCATATGACAAATGTGGACTGGTATGGTGGTACAAATTTTGAACTTACAAAATGCAGTTTAAATGCGACTTCAAAAGATCCCAAATGCGGTTGTAAACGATCCCAGCCGAGAAAGAAGGGTCTTATCTAGCATAACAATCGGTTATTTTCATTAAAAAAAATACAATTTAAATACGTTTAATCTCAAATGCTCGTCTTGTCTTACTCTACCTGAACTCTGTGTATTATATAAAGACAGTTAAGGTATGTCAAAAAACTCAGATTGTATTTTCTCCCTCTACTTCAAAAATCATTTCAAAATCATCCTACATCTCTGCAGAAGTACCGACACAGTCTTTGCAAAGTGAACGTGCAAAGAAGACCAATTCTGAAGTTGAGGGAGAACATGAGATTTTTCGACATACCCTAAATGTCATGAACCGGAAAAAAGGCAGAGCCGCATCGTTTACAGCTGCATTTGTGATCGTTTGAAGCAGCATTTAAACTGCATTTTTGAAGTTCAAAATTGGGACACCATATAAGTCCATTATATGGAGAAAAATCCTGAAATGTTTTCCTCAAAAAATATAATTTCTTTACAACTGAAGAAAGAAAGACATCAACATCTTGGATGACAAGGAGGTGAATAAATTATATGTGAATCTTGTTTTGGAAGTGGACTTCTTCTTTAATATGCCTCTGGTCATAGAGCATTTTAGATGGATGCTGGGGCTTTTTAGGTCGGGTAGAATCTGCAATCTCTGACCCAGTTTGTTTGCTGGCTTCCATGGTTGCGTTATGCTGTTTTCCACTCTCCGGCAACCCAAGGTGTTAAAATACTATTGGTTAAACTGGCAATGGGCAGAGTCACACAGACTAAAACAATAACAGACATTCCAACACGGAACGCACATTTTCAAAGTAGAATAACTGGCTGTAACACTGATTTTTGGAGAAATTAGTATGTGGACTTAGCAGGTTTCCTAAACACCTGTGAATGTATTATGGTGTTTTCATGCTTTGGTACAGTCAAAAAATTACACACTGCACCTTTAAGTGATGTAGTGGGGTTATGTTTTTTTTGTGCTAATTTTAAATGTGCTAATACACTGATTTGAAATCCATGAATTATGATGAATTCATCAGTGTAAAATCATCTCACCTACTACTAAACTGAGTGCGTAACCAAACGGTGCCTGAGCCCAAGCCAGACCGGAGCCGGGCAGATACACGGACTCTGCCGTGCCGTTGATGTAACCTCCTCCAACCCACGTGGCTGCGATTAGAGAAAGAATCAAGAAAACATACGGTGACAAACACAAGAGCTCACTATGTTCTTGTGTTTATTTTGTTTTAATGCATGTATGTGTGTGAACATTTCTGTGAGGAGGAAAGTGATTTAAGCTGTAGGCGAGTGTGTGTTAGCAGACACACTCTCTCTCTATATATATTCCTTGGTTATTCCATTTATTTTTAATACTCCAGTTAACCCAAACAGAACAAGTGATTGGCTTCCTTGAATACTTTAGATTCTAATTAGCATATTAGGTGGACAAAAGAAAAAAAAAACATAAGAATCATTAAATCATTTTTTTTTTTTTTTTTAAAAACCCTGGCTTTTCTTCTATAAACATGATTTAAATAAAAAGACAAAACGCTTTAAATTCGATTTAAATTTGCACTCTAAGTATTACTCGCTTCAAAACAAGTAACTAATTCAGGAAATATCCTTCTTATCAACCACCAAGCATTTCATAAATAAATAAATTTATCATACACTAATTCTTGCTGTCAAACAACAAAACAGTATTCATATTCGCATCTCAAAAACATTTTGCTATGCAGTAATGAACTTTGCAGAAAGAGATGAGAGAAACTCACCGGTCATAGTAAATCCACCTACAAACAGACCAATGTCTCGACCGCCGACCATGATGGATTCACTGCGGTCTGTTCCCTCTGAGATCCCGGAGTTTTTGTTCTTCCACGCTGCCCAGATTCCCACGATTAAAATCAACACGTAGAAGATGACGATGGCCAGCAGTCCTTCCACATGAATGGCCATCTTACACTGACCTAAACAAACCATCCCAAAATCAATGTTCATTTTGTTGTTATAGTCATTTAGTAATATCTCTTCCACTCTCACGTTTCAACTTATTTAATGCGCCGTTTTTCTTTTATTTGTCACAGCACCTTTCTGTTAAATACACAGAATATTTCCAAAATACAGCTTTCTTGATTTTATTAGAATAACTATTTTGTTTTAATTTGATATTAAAGAATGGTTACGACTAAGCAACAAGTAGCGGTAGACTGTATTATAATTCGACTCGATAAAAATAAAATCAATAAAACAAGCAAAATGCAAAGGAAAGATATTGTTAGCTACCTTCGAAGACAGTCAGTGAACCCGGAGCGCGCAGAATGGAGGCGAGGAGCGGCTGAATGCAGGAGCGGCGCTCATCACCGGAGACTGGAAGAGGATGAACTTACTCAACAACTGATTTATAGTGCGCTCGCTCGCTCTCTCTCTCTCTCTCTCTCTCTCTCTGTGTGTGTGTGTGTTCTTGTTTAACCTTACTTGTAAAAGCAGTGGTCGAATTGAGAAAAAAAATAACAAAATAAATCAAGGGGGATCGTCTGCCCAAGTTTTTTTTTTTTTTTTTTTTATTTATTTTAAAATACATTTTTATTTTACAAAAAAACTTTTATTAAATTACCTAAACTTATTAAATTAACTTTGATTTATAAGATGTTTTCGTTGTGGGGCCAGACAAAACAGTCCCACAATGTCAAAAATTTTTTTGTTGAATATTTGGTCCTCACAATTAAACAAGTAACTAAACTACATTTTGCTGTGTGTTTTATTGTGCTGGAAGCCTAGCTGGTTTACGCTGGTCATGGATAAAAAAGTATGACACTAAAACCACCAGTAGGTGGCGGCAAGTCTGTCTTAAGGGAGAAGTCCACTTCCGGAACAACAATTTACAAATAATTTACTCACCCCTTGTCATCAAAGATGTTCATGTCTTTCTGTCTTCAGTCGTAAAGAAATTATGGTTTTTGAGGAAAACATTTCAGGATTTTTCTTCATATAATGGACTTCATTGATGCTCCGATTTTAAACTTCCAAAATGTAGTTTAAATGCAGCTTCAAAGGCTCTAAACGATCCCAGCCGAGGAAGAAAGGTCTTATCTAGCAAAACAATCGTTCATTTTTTTTTCAAAAAATATATTTTTTTATACTTTTTAAGCACAAAAGCGTGTGTAGCACAGGCTCTGCGATGCGCGTTCACGATGGTACAAATTTGTGATGGGCCGTTCTTGAACGATTCGTTCATTTTGAACGAATCTTTAATGTGACTCGGGAAGAATGAGTCATTTGAACGAGTCATTTGGGACAACATCCTATTAGGTCCTGTACCGGAATTAGTTCACCTGTTTTGAGTCATTCGTTCATCTTATGGGGCTGTCACGTGATGAACGAATGACTCAAACCCAAAAACTTGTCAGATAAGAGGAGGTGCTAATCATAGACGAAAGACTCAGGTAAACAATGAATTAATCCTTTCTGTTTCTTATAGCATTATAGTTTTGTCTTGTTTGTAGTGTGATCAACATTTGTGTAAGCAGTAGATGTGTTAGGGAAGTAACACATAACATTTTAATTATATTTTACTAAAATGAACAAAATGAATGAAATGACTGAATGTCTGATTTTGCTGAATGAGATTCAAAGGTCTGAGTCGATAAAATCATCCGAACTTCCCATCACTACTACGAATCACGTCTAAGTTGACTCCAGCTCAAAAAGGTAGAGTATGAAAAACTCCACCTTATTTTCTCCTACAACTTCAGAATCGTGTGACATCGTTGTACCTTTTTGTTTGTAAACAGTGTTTAACTTACTTGCACTTTCTTAGTCTTTGCACATTTGCTTTGTAAACACTGGGTCTGTGGTTCCACCTATGTTCGGCGTGACCTTTTGCTTAAAAAGTATACAAAGTTTTATTTTCCAAAAAAATGACAGATCGTTTCGCTAGATAAGACCCTTCTTCCTCGGCGGGGATCGTTTACAGCCCTTTGAAGCTGCATTTAAACTACATTTTGGAAGTTCAAAATCGGGGCACCAATCAAGTCCATTATATGAAGAAAAATCCTGAAATGTTTTCCTCAAAAACCATAATTTCTTTACGACTGAAAACAGAAAGACATGAACATCTTGGATGACAAGGGGGTGAGTACATTATTTGTGAATTGTTGTTCTGGAAGTGGACTTCTCCTTTAATGAGTCTTTTATTGAATCACAGTTTGTTCACAACAGCTGATTAATTCAAGATAAGGCATGTGACTGTGGCTGCATCCAAAATCGCATACTCTCGAGTAGGTACTTTTTCCCCCCTCTAGCGTAAATCAAATTTTTTACGTTGTTTATTTGTCTATATGGTGTTTTTAATTATTAATTTTTTTTTTTTTTTTTTTTTTTTTTTTTTCAGAGGCTGTCCCAGAAACAAAGTTTGAAACCGCCCTTTTTTTTGCTATGTCACAAAATTCAGTAACCAATCACGTCAGTGGATAGAGTCCTATTATTAGCATGCAAAATATACCAATAGGATTACCAGCACAAACCAAAAATTAAATAGAGCACTTCAAACGCATGCTCTCAGGTGTGAATTGGAATCACAAACTGCATTCAAGCCTTCAAGGCAGAGAACACAACATCATCAAGTAAGTAACTTTAACGAATATTACAGTATCCACTGTAGTTGTCCATTAGTAATAACATAGTTTTATTAGTCATTATCCGTGCATCGCCATTATATTGCATTTACTACAGTTCAGTTTGTAAATCAGATTCAGGAGGCTCTGGTTGGTCTGACTGAGGGGAGGAGGGGCTAATTTGCATATTCATAGATCCACGTATTGTAAATGAGGCAAGGGAGGTAAAGTTACATTCAAGCTGTTTCAAGGCATGAGAAAATTATTTTTTACAGGGAAAAACATTTAAATATGTCATTTTGATGATTAAAGATAAGTTTTAAGTGATACAATTTTTGAATAAAAGGGGGACAAGTAATTACTTGAGTCGGCAAAGCAACAGCAAAAAGAGTATGTTCTATATAGTATGAATGTGTGCAATATGAATGCAATGTGGAGGTACTATAATCAGCATCCTCTCCCATGGCCTCAGGATAGTAAAGTGTCCATCAGGTGCACACTTCAGAATCACATCAGGAGTAGTAGGTTATCTGGGGAATTTTGCCTACTGTTTTATGAGTACTGTGAATTTGGACATACTTGTCACATACACTGTAAAATCCAACAGTTTATCTTACTTAGATATAATTAGTTATCTTTACTTAGTTGTTATACTTACTAGGTTTCATTACGTTACAGCTACTTTCAAGGCAAATAAAACAGTTTACTTGATGTTTTGAGAGACACTTACTTAAAATAGTAACCACAAAGGAACCAATAACATTAATACACCACTACGGTGGATCAGGCAGGACTGGAACAGAGAGCACAGGAAGGTTAACAATGACCTCTGCGGCTGTAACAGTACATGGTAACAGTAGTTCATGGACGACCTCCTTGGTGGTGACAGGTCAGGGAAAGAGAGTTTATGGACAGCCTCCATGGCCATGACAGGACAGACTGTGAGTTCAGAAGTGGGCATCACCACTTTGAGAGAAGCTTAAACGCTTAGCTTAAACTTTGACATCATGAGACTTGATGTGAACAGGCTCTTTGCAGGCATGGCGTGAGCAGACTCTGGCTTGGCCGGCATGACATAAACAGGCTTGGCGGGTACCGGGGAATTGCTGGGCCTTTCATCTGAAACTTCCACAGTAAAAGGTGAACTCACCAAGAAAAGGGGCATCGTCAATATATTCCATCAAAGTCCAACTAACAGAAACTCTAGGCATACTAGAGGATATTGGTTCCATTGCATGAAAATGGCTTTGAGGGCAATTTCACTGACTTACCTGGTTTGAAACTTCACAACATTCTGCCTCATAACTGAGTCCATGTTGATCTGGTTTTTGGAAAAGCTGCTGGATCTGTGGTAGGCGAAGTCTTCTGTAACAGTCTGTGCATGACAATCCAAGTGCAAGCTTTTATAAAACAAGTCATACTCAAGACAGGCAGGGTCAAACACCAGCAAACAGTAGTGTCCATGGCATAACAAAGAGTAATCCAAAAAACATGAAATGGTCAGGGCAAGCAGCAAACAATCATATAACAAGGAAACAGTCCAAGGTCAAAAAATAAGACAAGGCAAGAACAAGGCAATTGAATAAAGGAGAAATTCTCAGTAATGTCTGCTAACAACTAAACAAGACTTTGCAATGAGTATGTCTTTGAGTGCAGCTTAAATAGTCCACTGAGCACCTGGGCAGAGGGTATGGGAAATGGAGTCCGGGATGCAGTGGCAAGGTCTGAGATGTGAGTGCCCTCTAGAGCAGTGGTTCTCAATTCCAGTCCTGGGGGACCCCTGCTCTGCACATTTTGAACATCTCCCTTATTTACCCCACCAGGGCCCATATTTACAAAAAATCTTAGGTCAGTGTCAGTCCTAAATGTAGGACCCCTAAATTTTTGCTCTAAGAGTATTTCACAAAGCGTTTTAGCACTAAAACTAGCTCCTAAATCTGTGAAACATTAGGAGTAGTGAAGAAGACTCCTAAGTCACCAAATCTCAAACTATCCCAAAATTGCTGTTGCCAGCAATCTGCCTCAAAATGGGCAGCAATCATGTTTTGTTTTTTTTTTTTGCAGAAAAACATTTCTGCATTTTTCTCCATATAATGGACTGATATGGTGCCCCCGATTTTGAACTTCCAAAAGGCAGTTTAAAAGCAGCTTCAAACGATCCCAAATACGGTTGTAAACGATCCCAGCCGAGAAAGAAAACTGCATTTTGGAAGTTCAAAATCGGGGCACCGAAGAAAGAAAGACGTGAACATCTTGGATGACAAGGGTGTGAGTATAGTCATATTAACCGGACAGAATTCAGTTTGCAAGTGCAATATAAACAGTTTATTGAAATAGTCCAGAGAAGTAGAGCAAACACGTGAAGCAGGTGGACGATTAGTCTCTCCGGGTAGCACAGGGATGCAAGTAGGCAGCCACGAATCCAAAAACAAAGATCCGAGGGAACGAGGAAAACCATAAACAGGATCCAAGCGAGAAATCCGGGAGATGAGAGAATGGAACACGCACCTGCATGCACACAGACGGAACAATGATCTGACAACACAGGACAGTAAACACAGGTGTTAAATAGCTGAGCTAACGAGCCACAGCTGGCACAATCACACTAACAATCACAGCCATGCCCAATTCCCAAACGCACACACACCGAGAGAGTGAGAGTGAGTCTGTGAACCCATGAACCGTGACAGTACCCCTGGCTCCCAGGTGAGCTTACCTGTTGATTGTAATCATCAATAAGGGAGTGATCCAGAATGTCCCTAGCTGGAACCCAACTTCTCTCCTCCGGACCGTAACCTTCCCAGTCCACCAAGTACTGGAATCCGCGTCCCCTCCACCTGGAGTCCAGAATACGATTTACCGAATAGGTGGGTTCCCCGTCTACGAAACGCGGCGGTGGGGGAATGGGACCCGGCGGATTAATGGGTGAGTGAAAAACGGGTTTCAATTTGGAGACATGGAAAATGGAATGAATTCTCCTGTACGCTGGAGGAAGTTTGAGGCAGGCCAATGAATTTAGGGGCTAACTTGTTAGAAACGGAGTGGAGAGCAATGTCTTTGGAGGAAAGCCACACTTTTTGACCCACGACGCAGACGGGAGGCTTTGACCAGTGGCGATCGGCCTGATCCTTAGTGCGCGCTCCCACGTGGAGGAGAGTCTCTCAAGCTCTTCTCCAGGTGCGACGGCACCTCTGGACGAAGGCAGAGGGGACCGCGACTTCGGATTCCAGACTAGGAAAAATAGGTGGCTGGTAACCTAGCTACACTCAAAAGGAGAAAGGCCCGTTGGATGATACTGGTAACGAGTTGTGTGCGTACTCCACCCATGGGAGTTGCTGGCTCCAAGAGGACGGATTCTGTGTAACCAAACATCGCAACACCCTCTCAACGAGTAACGAAATCGAGCGCGATGTGGGACCAGGGTCTCGAAGGGACTGACAGCGGTTGAAGTAGCCCCTCTGGGGGTCGATTGGAAGTCTCACCACGAGCACAAGCCGAACAGGCCAAAACAAAATCCCGGATGTCACGAGCCATAGAACGCCACCAGAAACGCTGCTTGACCAGAAAACTAGTATGATTTACTCGTTGGAACAGTGGAACGTTGGAACAGTGACCCCTCCGAATGACGTCGGACCGTAATCCCTCCGGCACGAATAGTCGCCCCAGTGGGCACCCAGGCGGGGGCGTTACCCATTCTAAGGCCGTGCGGACCTTAGACTCGATCTCCCAAGAGAGTGTAGAGACCATGAGTCTCCCAGGTATAATGCTCTCGGGAGAGGGTTGGTGTTTTTTCAGAATGGTTAAAAATACCGTCAGGTTTGATGTTCTTAGAACCTGGACGGTAGGAAATGGAAATGGAAAAATCAAAGTGGCCGAAAAAAAGTGCCCACCGAGACTGCCTGGAGTTGAGTCGTTTGGCGGATCTAATGTATTCCAAGTTCTTGTGATCGGTCCAAACAATAAAGGGTACCCCTGAACCCTCTAGCCAGTGACGCCACTCCACCAACGCCAAGCAGTAATGTAAACTGCCAGCAACTCCCTGTTACCAATATCGTAATTGCATTTAGTGGGAGACAAACGACGAGAGAAAAAAGCGCAGGGCTGCATCTTGTTGTCAGAGGCAGAGCGCTGGGAAAGAACCACACCTACCCCCACCTCCGTCGACCTCCACCACAAACTGACATGTAGGATCAGGGGCCACGAGGATGGGAGCCGAAACAAAGCGGCTCTTGAGGTTGGTAAACGCAGAATCAGCTGTGCTGGACCACCTGAACGTCGTTTTGGCGGAGGTCAAGGTGGTCAGAGGCGAGGCTAGTTGGCTGAAATTGCGAATAAAACGCTGGTAGAAATTGGCGAACCCCAGAAACCTCTGCAGGGCCTTGCGAGAATCTGGAGTTGGCCAATCCACCACAACCTTAACCTTGTTGGGATCCATGCGCACCCCCTCGGACGAGATGATGTACCCCAAAAACAGAACCGACTGTGCATGGAAGATGCCCTTCTCCGGCTTGACAAAATGCCCATTCTCTAGCAGGCTCTGGAGCACCTGCCTGACATGCTGAACATGTTCCTGGAGAGAAGATGAAAATATCAATTTGTCATCCAGGTAGACATATATGAACAAATCAACCATATCTCTCAGCACGTCATTAACGAGTGCCTGAAAAACCACGGGGGGAGTTGGACAGCCCGAAGGGCATGACCTGATATTCAAAGTCCCCCTGGGGGTATTAAACGCGGTTTTTCATTCATCTCCCTTCCTAATGCGGACCAAATGATAAGCATTGCGTAAATCCAATTTGGTGAAAATGGAGGCTCCCTGCAACCGCTCGAAGGCTGAAGAGATCAACGGCAAAGGATAGGTATTCTTTACCGTGATGTTGTTCAGCCCTCGGTAGTCAATACACAGTCGCAGGGACCTGTCCTTCTTACCCACGAAAAAAAACCTGCCCGGCGGGAGAAGAGGAAAGGACAAATGAACCCGTCTGCTAGAGAATCAGAAATATATTTCTCCATGGCCTCGCTCTCAGGAGCAGACAGTGAGTATAACTTGCCCTTAGGCGGAGACCTGGCAATAGTACCTGGCAATAAATCTATAGCACAGTCGTAGGGATGATGCGGAGGAAGAGAAGCAGCCCTGGACTTACTGAACGTTAGACAGGTTCACCGGCTCATTCTGCAACAAAGAACAAGACACAGACGAACAAGCAGACACAAGACAAGAAGCATAGCAGGAGTCACTCCACGCCGAAACTGAATTGCGGCCCCAGTCCACCCTGGGGTTGTGATGGACCAGCCAAGGGTGTCCAAGGACAATAGGGGCCAGTGGAGATGAAGTGAGTAGTGTAATTCTCTCAGTATGATTCCTGGAGATAATGAGGGTAACCTGGCAGGTAGCCTAAATCCCTCCTCCCGCGAAAGCCGAGCTCTACCCACCTGCATGGGCTCTTGGTCGAATGCAAGGCTGACCGTATTCATGGAAACAGTGACTGGAAGTGCAGGGAACTCTGACACCAGCGTGTGGGCATCAAGCTGATCACGCCGCTGTAATCGCGTGTCCACTCGAAGTGCCAAATCAGTGAGTCCATTCAGATCAGCGGGTAACTCTAGGGTGAACATCTCCTTTTGAATACGGTCAGCCAACCCATGCAGGAACATGTCCCACTGCGCCTCCTCGTTCCATTTACACTCTGCCGCCTATGTGCGAAACTCGATGGAATAATCTGAAACGGTCATACTTCTTTGACGAAGATCGGCCAGCATTCGAGCTGCCTCACGACCCACAACCGCGCGAATGAAGACACGCTTCATTTCTTCGGAGAGTGCTTGGAACTAGGAACAGCAAGGGTGTTGATTCTCCCACACCGCCGCCCCCCAAAGCACCACACATCCATGAACCGTGACAAGTACATTATATGTGAATCTTTGTTTTGGAAGTGGACTTCTCTCCTTTAACTCCATACACATATCAAACCATAAACATAACAAACAAAAATCAATAAACACCATAACACTGTAAACAGATGTTCACGAGATGATAACCCAGTTCATCATCAAACAGGCCCTGATTGAAATCATCAGCTCATTAGGAGAGAGATCCATGAACTGGACTAACGAGCTGATCAGGTGTGCTAAATAAGGGAGACATGCAAAATGTGCAGAGCAGGGGTCCCCCAGGACTGGAATTGGGAACCACTGCTCTAGAGCAGTTCCTCATGTTCCTGGAGGCCACTCAACACTACACATTTGCATCTCTCTTTTATCTGACACACATTTTAGGTGTCTCTACTAATGAGCTGATGATCTGAATCAGGTGTGTTTAATTAAGGAGACATGGAAAACATGCAATTATGGGGGGCTTCCAGGAACATGGTTGGAAACCACTGCTCTAGAGGAGCTCATGGGCACTCCAGCTGGAGATCAGGACAGGACTAAAGCCAGGCTCACACTACAGGATTTTTAGCCCGATTTTGATTTTTCCCCTCCCGAGAATCGGAACAGAAATCTTGTCGAGCACCTCGATCAGTCCTGATGTTCAGCACGGATTGTCTGGTAATGTGAGATGTTCACATTTCGATTCTTGCACGTCCCAATCTGCTCCCACACAAATCGGGGCCGCCCCCGATCATATCAAACATGTTTGATATTGAGGATCTTAAATCGGGATGATTACGGCTATGATTACGTCAGTACTTTCACAACAGCCAATACGCAACCGCAAAACAGCTGCTGTACAGTCCACTGGATAGTGGAGATGGAGGAAACTGCTTCTTATGTTTTTGTGTTTTTTTGTCTGTATTATATGTTGAAAATATACTACAATCGCATGGAGCAAGGAAAGCTCTAGAGTGAAATTGTCTCAGTTTTCAACATACTGGGTTAATGCATAAAGCTGCAAGCATGCTAACTAACATTTGTAAACATTAGTTGCTGAAATGACGATCTGTTGCGTAAGATCACGTGAGGTACTCCCTCCGTCATGATAATCTTAATAATATCTTGTGTGTGATGCGCCACAGTTTTCAAATCTTGTAGTGTGTGCATGTTTAAGATTTGAGGGAAGATCATCTGCAAAGATTCCCCTTATGTGTGCACTGCAACCAGATTTCAAAATCGATTAGGATTTTAAAAATCCTGTAGTGTGAGCCCGGCTTAAGGTAGCCTTTTTGTTTAGCCCTTGACTTTTTTTAAATTGTTGCTCTCTAAGTGACATATGACAAAGTAATGACTCATAACTCCAAAACTGTAACAAGGAGAATCAAAAGGTAGGTATTGTTTGATAGCAAACTTTGTACATTTTTATATAATACATTTGTGTTACATATTGGACACTCTCATGCTGAGAAATTGCTGATTTCTAAACTGCTGAACTCAAAAAGAAAAAGTGTCCTCAAGGGACATTTTACATATCTTTTTAATTTGGCAGTAATTAATAGTAACAAAATAATGTAAAAATCAGTCAAATCATGTAACGTTTCATTCAGTCATTCATCCCCTTAACTAATTGTTAAGTAATATGTCATTGTGGTTATGGATATAGAATTAGTTAGCTAGTCATGTGCCTCAGTGAGTTGAAGCCATGCATTTTCATGGGTTAAAGCCATGCATTTTTAACTTCCAGTTGTGTCTGCTTTAATTAAAGATTATGATTTGCAAAGATATCATTATGTTATGACTTTACTTGTTGAGACACATGACTAACTAACTAATTCTAAATCCATAACCACAATGACATATTACTTAACATTTAGTTAATAGTTATGTGCCTCAACAAGTAAAGTCATAACATAATGATATCTTTGCAAATCATTAGCTAATGATTAATTAAAGCAGACAACTGGAAGATGAAATGTGTGGCTGCAACCAATTGTGGTAATTAACACATGAATTTACACTATTAGTTCATAACATAAGTTATTAGGGAATTAATACATTATGGCACTTTTAACTAATAACAATTTATTGATTACTTAATCTATTAATCATATAGAATGTTGCTGATGCAGTAATTATTAATATATGGTTTAGTTCTTAATCAGTTATATATTAACTCGTGGTTATCTCTGCATTAGTTAAGCATGAATTAATGCATATTTGTGCACCCATATTGTAAAGTGTTACCAAATTTTTCATATCTTTCTAATTTGACATGTAAGGAATAAAATAAGGCATGTTCCTTATTTGTGATGTTCCCCTAAATGTTCTGCTGCAAATATGCTGCTTCTGGATGAGATTCCGTAGTAATAGCATAAAGTAGTCAAAAGTTATAGCATTTGGAACCAAGGTAGTCTTTTTGTTTAGCCGAACAAGTGTTTGTGATTTTATTTTTTTAACTATTTAAACACACAAATACTACAATGAAACAGATATTATCAAAATTAAATATATTACATTATAATAACTATAAAACAAACTATTAGTATGTTTGTTTTACACTGAAAGTAATAAAATCAGAATCATTCTCACCAAAGTTTCGGTGCTGCCCTAGTTATTGTTTGTTATTGATGTTTCAATCAGGTTACTTCTCCAGTCAGACGAGTACAATTCTCTTTCACTTGCCCCTTCACAAAATCCACTTGTTCCGGACAAGCCGACAAGTGTTAATGTTGAGCGCTAATAATGCTTCAAGTATACTATGTATACTTGTTACCATATTTTCTTCAGTCAAAACCTCTATGCAACAGCAAAAAACAGGCTTGAAATGTTTGAGTCTTAGTTTGGGATTTGGTGTTTTGGGCTTGTGTGCCAGTCCTGGAAACAGTTCCTGTCTGGCACAAAGCAAAGTGACACACTTTGCGCAGGAGACTGGTGTTTTAATGTGGCACCTCAGACACCTTCTTCGTCTCTGAGTGTTAAGTTCAATAGTAGGTAGACTGTACAGAGCAGTAGCAGTAAAATTTACTCAAAATGTGCTATTTTAAAAAAAAAATTAAAAAAGCACTTTAATTACATTATGGAAGTGATTGCAGTCAGACTACAATTGAAACATGTAATTTTTATGGTCACAATTTTTATGAATACTGCATTTGTAGATGACATGGAAAGACAACTTAAACTTTCATATCACAAGTTTACTTTATTTTCTGCTAAAGAGAAAAACCTAGAACCCCTATACCCTGACAGCACACATACATCTTGGAGACATCTATCTGACGTCTGCATTTACATCTGCAAGACATATTTTTGACGTAGTTTGCTCATCTGCAATACGTCTATTGGACGTTTCCTATCAGATGTCAAATAGACGTCTATTAGATGTTTTTAAGATGTTTATTTAGAATGTATGTAAAACTGAAATCTTACAGATGTCTGTCAGTCGTTTGCACACAGCAGATGCTTTCCAGATCAAGAGATCTTTAACAGACATCTTGCAGACGTACGTGTGCTATCTGGGTAGTATCTTTTCTCAGTCACATGGCTTTCTGCCTTATCTTAAAAAAAAACTAATAATAAAATAATAATAATAATAATAATATAATATAATATTATATATATATATATATATGTATATATATATATATATAATATGTAAAATAAAACAATACTGTTCATGTTACTCAAACACATATCTATCTTTGCAGTGGTTTCTTTATGTTTTCCAGAGCTGTATATGGCATATATTTAAAATACATGTTGGTCACAAAAAATAAAATATGTGGAGGCCTTATGGGAGGAATTCCTGCACAACTTACAACACTCTAAAACATTGGGAGGCAATAAATACTGAACTAAGGCAGTTGTAAGCTGCATTCTATGCGTGTGTCGTGTCTACTGAAGGGCTGTCAGTCAATATTACAGCGCCACCCTCAGGCTGAATAACGCAAGGACATGAGATCTCTGCCAAAAGTGTGTCTGCTTGTGTTCAGCCATTAGAATATAAAGCTTACAAAGTGGTTATCACAGACTTCCCAGACGACTCGAAATTCGTATTTTTATAAAACGTCTAAGTTCGGAGCAGATCGATTAACATCATTTGCCGTCACTGCTTTCAACGAGTATAGAGCGGAGCTTACAAAATGTCAAACTTAAAATCATTATGGTAAGTTTTATAAAATTATACCTTAATTTTTTTCCTTTTTGTAACTGTTTTCCAGGCGAACGGTTGTGTCATGGCGACATCGTGTGTTTGACTGGAAATCATTCAGGCCGGAAGTGGGACCTTTCAACTTTAATGTTCCCACAACCGCACAGCTTGAAGCTAACGGCCAGTGGCCATAAAACCAATACTGCTCCACCAAGACTTTATACGTCTAAGTACAATATAAGCTCACTGTACTCCATAAAACGTGATGCAGCCTGCATGACAGCCGCATGATCTAGTGGTGGCGCTCGAGAGAATCGACACGTCCGTGACGCCATCAGTGTGCGCCGGTGACGAGCTGCAGCGCGTGTTGGCGTCTACGCGTGTGAGGACGAGCAACACGTGAAGATCAGCAGGAATGGCACCGGTACAAGAAGCAGAAATCATCTTTGCTCAGAAACTTGCGTCCAACGAGAAGCCTATCAGGAGCAAAGCCTTGGTGAAGCTCAGGAAATACATCAGTGCGCGATCAGCGAGAGCAGAAGGTGAAACAGACGACTGCTTCTGCACTCAAACATGTGTCTAACATGTCAGATTTGCTCTGTGTTATGTAAATCAGCGTATTTTGTGTTTATGTATTACTGTTCGTTGTATAAATTACTCCATACTGTCCGATTATTAAACCATACTGTCTATGGTGATATTGATAATAATAAATATTATCGTTGTTATTGTTATTATTATTATTAAAAACTAACATGTAGCATCCACTTGCTGTGTTGTAGCTGATACAGTCCCAAAGCACCGTGGCAGCTTTAAGTGTTTATGGAGTTGGTCCTGAATATGGCAGTGGTTCATTTTGTAGCATCACATCGTAGTGAGCAGGTTTGCTGTGTTTCCAGGTGGTTTCAGTGAGGAGGAGCTGCTGAAGATATGGAAGGGTCTGTTCTACTGCCAGTGGATGCAGGACAAACCGCTGCTGCAGGTGATGAAGGACACACACACACACACACTGAATGAGCTCTTGTTGTACTGTTAATAACCGGTCTGTGTTTTTGGGATTGTAGGAGGAACTGTCAACAAAAATCTCCAGGCTCCTCCACAGCTTTCGGACGGTCGACAGCCGTAAGTTCACATTTACAGCACTAGGACTACATGTCTTCACATCGTCTTGGGTGCTTGTTACTTGTCACATGAAACTTTTCAAATAAGTGCCTAAAAGTGAACTAGAGAAAACCTTTTAGCTTTCTATTAGTAATGAACTAAAATATTCTGTTGACCCTCTTTGAAGCATTTATGTATAATGTGCATTAATAGTTTTTTTTATAATGTGCATCACATAATAGTAACCAAGGTTATGCATTGTAATATTTGTAAATTCCTTGTTACATATGGCATTAGGTGTTGTTTTAGTTCATTATACTTTCTAAAGGGGTAATAATGAATAAATAGTTATTATAACTACTGCAGTTATTCATAAGCTCATACAGTGCATTACAAGGCATAATCAATATATTAATGCATTCATAAATTACTAACCAAAGTTAAAATGCATACATCTGAAGTTAGTTGTTATGTCTTATAAAGTATCCTGTTACGGTGTGAGGAACTGCAGCAAATGATCAATCAAACTGAATTGCAAACTGTTTCAGACCTTTTCACTTTTCTCACATTTGACTGATTAGATCGTTAGCGATTCATGCACAAATCTCTAAATCTCTGATGCTAAACAGCTAATAGAAAACACATGATATGATTGCTGAAATAGTGAGAGGCATCTTTGATCTTCATCATCAGTGATATTTCTCATGTTCCTCATAATGGAGCAAAGTAACATATAAAAGTCAGCGTTTCAATCTTACGTTTGTCACTGCAGCAGACCTGAGAAAATGACTTCATACAACTGACTCTTGATATCAAAATCAAGACAAAGAACGTAATTAAAAGAACAGAGTTTGTAAATGCAAAATCTTATGCAGTAGTTTGGCATAATGTTTTAGTGTTACTTTTTAGAAAAGAAGCACAGGAAACCAACTTGTAGCAGAAAGCACAAAGCATATGATCACAGAAAGAAACCCTGCAAAAAAGTGATGGAGGGTCTGTGGGTCAGATGACATGAGTCCTGTTTTTTTGTTTGTTTAGGATAATTCGCTTTGCTTCTAACATAATTTCTGGTTTGCTGTAACGTCTGCTTTCTTCTTTGAATGTGAACCGTAGAGTTCCTGTATTTTAAGACGTTTCTTCAGACCATGAAGAGAGAGTGGAACGGCATCGACATACTGCGAATGGACAAATTCTACCAGGTCGGTTCTGATCTGTGACTAACAAGCGCTGGTTTTTTGTCTGTTGGTTGGTTCTCATTGTATTTGTGTACCTTGAGTAAGAACTTCTCTTACATTATTAACCAGAAGTTGACATTTAAGCCGGTGTTTTATTTATTTTACGATATTTGCTTTCTTTTATCTCTTAGCTTGTCCGCTTTGTTTTCCGAGAAGTGTTTGAAATGCTGAAGAGACAGGAATGGGAGTCCAGGTAACTGTTTGTGCTCTATGTAGTATAGTATGTGTGATATATGCAGGCCGCTCTAAAGTAGTATCTGAGAAACACTACCAGTCAAAAGTTTTTAAACAGTAAGATTTTCAATATATTTTAAATGAGTAGCTTCTTTTCTCCAAGACGTTTATTTGATCCTAAGTACAGCAAAAACAGTAACGTTTTAAAAATATTTTTTACTATTTAAAATAACTGCTTTCTATTTAAATATATTTTAAAATGTAATTTATTCCTTTAATTTCATAGCTCAATTAACTTACTCCACTCAAATCATTCGAATACTCTGATTTGATGCTCACAAACATTTATGTTGAAAGCACCTGAGCAGAACTTTTTTAGGTTTGTTGAATGAATAGAAAGTTCAGAAGAACAGCATTTATCTGAAATAGAAATCTTTTGTAACATTAAAAATGTCTTTATCACTTTTGATCAGTTTAAAGCATCCTTAAAAGTATTATTTACTATAATCCCCCCCACCCTCTCAAAATTTTATGTACAAAAGGTCGTCCATCACTTTGACAGATTAAATTGAGGGTGATCTATTGTGAATTGTAGCTGTAACCCCTGTCCAGCTGATGGCGAGTGCGCTCCAGTGTAACAGCAGAGCAGGGGATTCACAACAAAAACAAAACTGTCACGAATGGTTAAGGCAAAAAAGGATACAGCTCTAGCTAGTGAGCATGTGCACATCAATGTTATTTTTGTCACACTGTACAACAATAATACTGTTTTTGTATTATAGTAAGGGCTAAGTTTAGGGTTGGAGTAGATGTAGATGTTAGAAGAAAAAAAAAACGATCTAATAGGTAGAACACTTCATTTCATTGTTAGTTTCCGGTCTGAGCTGTGTCCCTTCTAGACACAATCTCGACGAATGTTTTGCTATGCATGTTCAACAAGCGTTGAATCATATTACTGTTTGTGTTTGTGTGTGTGTGTGTGTGTGGTCGTCCTGCAGTCTGGTGAGTGAGTTTCTTCAGCTCATTTCAGCTCAGCTCCTGCAAAGCTCCAGCGCGGCTCCGACCGGATTCGTCCTTCACATTCTCGACCTCTATATGAATGAACTGGCCCTTGTCGGCTCAGCTGAGGTAACATTGCTCCTCTTTTTTATTTGTTACCTTATAATGGGCTGTTGGTGAGCTCTAAATGTGAAGCTCATAACGACAGTATCATCAAAGTCATCGATGTATCGCAAGTGATTTGAATGTTTTTTGTTGCTGTTCTTGCATTAATGCATTGCTTTACATACACTAATTCTAAATAAATCTAGAACTGTAGGTTCTTTAGGTTTATATGAACCCTAAACATTGTAGTCTGATTCACATATGCATTTGTATGTACATGTTCTTCAGAAGAAAATATGTAGTAAATATTCAGTCTCCTCCACTGACTACTTTAAGACATGAGATGTACATAAACATACGGAGGTGACTTTGAATGTGATTGAGAAGATAGTCATATTTAGTGTTGTCACAATACGAAAATTTTGACTTCGATACAATACCTGACTAAAATATCACGATACTACTACTGAACTGATACTACAAAAAAAACATAGAACAGGAAAAGTAATTGAATAATAGATGATCCAAATGGAGATCATAGTTATTTTATCTATTAAAACAAAGCATTCCTTTTTAAAAAAAATAAAAAATAAATAAAATAATAATAATCACATGGCAGTGCCACTACACAGGATTATGGTGAGCAACTACCGAGCATACAGGTATGTGAAGTTTTTTGCTATATTGGTAAGTTAGTTTAAAGGATAAAGCCAAATTTCATGATATGGTCATTTTATTTCACAACAACAGTTTATATCATGACATAGTAATTTCTTTATTTTATCATTGTTATTAATAATAAGAAACTAAATGCCAGTAACAAACTAAAGGACAACTACAATAAAACAAAGACACAAATGAAATAAAGAGGGCCATATGAAATCTGTTTTACTTTTTCTTAAATTCCATTTGAATTTTTCTAGATGGTTACATAAAAAAAAAATTATCTAAAAGCATGTCTAATTCATTGAAATCATGAAACTTGCAGAATTTAACAGCAATTTAAGAGTTTAACAAAAATTACATGTTTTTAAGGGTCTATGAAGTACGTTTTTCAGTTTTGTTTGTGAATCTCTGTTTTTCATTAATTTTCTGGATCCTATTTTAATCATTTCATTACATTTTAATATTCAAAAGCATGTCTAATGAATTTATAAAGGATAATTAGATTTGATACAGAGTTAATTTATTATAGGCTATTTCTTTCTTCTTTTTTCAGTTTTGTGTATTTACAATTTCCTGGTAAATATTAGTAGTAGTACTATCTTTACATTAAGTAATATATTAATATATTTCTGACTGTCAAGTTAAACCGGGCTTTTATTTTGACGGGTTGCTGTCAGACCTTTATGGTCTTCGTTATTTGAGGATAGTTTTCCGCAAAAGAATCGGTAAAATGCTCATGAAGTGAGTCTCTGAGCAGTTCTAGAGATGATGTTCATGTGATCATGTTCTCATATATTGAGGCAGCAGAGGCTGAAAACAGTATTGATCTGATTATTGTAAGTTTACACCAGGCTGAGATTTCATTCAGATCCCGCTTAAGTCTGATAAACTGAGGTATTTACATGAAGGCTTTTCAGTCCGACTGAGCCATCAGTCCCATCATAAACAGATTATTTGGCTGCATGTAAACATAGCTGTTGAAGCACTTTGTGATGTGTTAGTTTTGTTGTTTTTGTTTCGAGTCCACAATTCACTTAAAATAAGAGATAAGAGCACCAAAACAACTCAGTGAGAAATCATTAGCGTCTGGTATATTCAGTCCTCTTCATCTCAACTTCAATTCAGAAGAATCTGTATATGATGTACAGATTAAATGTAGGCATACTTTCACACATAGGCATTGATCAGCGCATGCATTCAGCTTGTCAAATATGGTAAATGGAAACGTAAATGTTTGACTGGTTTGTTGTCATGTGTCACACAGGCACATTTGAGCATCCCAGCACATTAGAAACAAAGATGTGAGCTGCTCCGTCGTTCAATCACTTTGACCCAAAGACCCATTTTCAGTTTTGGGCTCCAGAAATGGAGAGCTCTGCTTTCTGATAAGATCATGTGTTTCTACTCCAATTTATTTAAAAAAACATCAGTTTAATGGTGCCTGTTTGGTGCAAGAATTGATGTCTGATTAGTTCAACACATTTAATAATTAACGCATCATTAGTAGTCAAATAAAATTGGAATGAATATGCAATATAATGCATGAATGTTTGCTAGCTGACTATGAAGTTTATGGAAATTGACATTTCTGAGTTGAATGTAGTGTCACAAGTCGTTTTATTAACAGTTTTCTGCAGCTGAAACACTGATTGATCAATTACATGATTGATTTCAGTGAGTTGTTCTGGTTCTTCTGATGTTCATTCATGTTTATGTGCTGTTGTACTCTCAGTAAAGAGGAAGGGTTGATGGCAGAAACAGATCTGTCACACCAGACTAGTGTTGAAACAGAAGCCTTATTTGTCCATTAAACATCTTAGTTCTAGTCCTGTTTCTCTAGCTGCTTCTCGTAATTTGTGATATACAGGGTTATCAAATTAACTCCAGTTATAATGCAGAGCTTAAAATACTTTTTACGTTTATGTCCTCCAGCTGACAGCAGACCAGAACCAGACCTTTATTGAGCCTTTCTTCAAGACTATGGCCAAAACCAAAGAGTATGACATTCACTACTTCATTCAATTGACAAATATGCCATTGAATTGAGATGTATCTAACGATCATGATTTTTTTTTTCCTCTCGTCCTATATTTTATTCGTGTCTCCTCTTCAGTCGGGTCCTGCTGAAGGCCATCGGCAGCAATATCTTTAACACCATCGTTGATCAAGTTCCTTACGCCATCGAGGATCTGAAGAGAGAGATTCGTCAGAATGCAGGGGAAGAGCTGGACTCATGTGAAGAATCTGAAAACAATCAGGACAACGAAGAGAAAACTCAAGGTATATGCGATGATATTAATGTGAAATAAATTGCATGGCAAACTGGTGACAAAATGTGAGGAGAGAAATACTGAAACACACAAGATAGAACATTTCTGCATTTTCAGTGCGTGAAAAAACTAAAATTGCACAATTAACACAATTTTGACAGCCCTAGTATAAATGTGTTTGGTGTACCACCGGTTTACATTGCAGTTAGTCCATCTAAAATGTTGATGTCATCTATGTCAGTACAAGATTGGTCTGAACTTATTTACCCAGCACATTTTTTGACTTTGGTCATGCATGTGCACCTGAGGACCACATATGTTCACACCTGCTTATGTCATTTGATTGAAATGTTTTGTTTGGTTGGTGTGTCAGATTGTGCGGAGAACCGTGATGAAAACGAGGATTGGTTTTTGGATGACACGGACACTAAGGATGACGACACATGTGGACCTGTTCTTCAGGTGTGTTTCATTTTGTGTGTGTGTGTGTAAAGGTCCTTGCACACTGAGTCTGAATTTCTTGTTGCACGTAAAAAAAAAAAAAAACGTCAGTCATGTTTACAAAGTGCATCTGAAACTTTCATTTTTCATTCATTTCATCTTTTCAAGTGCATTTTTCACATGCAAAAAAAAGTTCAGATGTTTTGATGTTCAGATGTTTTTTTTAAATGCAGTATTCTTATTAACTGTAGATCCCAAAGCATTGTAGCAGACAAACTAGGTGTTTGATCATGTTTTTGAACAGTGCTTGATAGCAATACAGTAGGATGCATTAATCAAGAGGGATCATCTTTAAAGATTTTTTGACGAACACTATTGAATCGTTTACAGAGGTTTTCTACTTGTTTATCTATATATGTATGTGTGCAATGTTATTTTTCTTGTTCAGTTCGACTATGGTGCTATAGCGGACCGACTTTTTGCGCTGGCCAGTAACTCAAAGATACAGAGCTTCAACAGGTCCAAGATTTACAAGTTTGTGAAAATGTAAGTTTAGTTTGTTGCTTTGAGGAAATGAGACTCAAGCATACAATGAACATAATTAAAAGTGGTCCGTTTTGTTTGCTGTGTGTAATTTTATGTGTTTGATTTTTCTCTTTCTCTGTGGCATGAAGTTTCCGAGACCTGAGTGAAGGTGAGCTCTCATACTAGTGACAGGTTTTGAATAAAATGGTTTATATGTCCATAGTCACTTATGATTTTTTTCTGTCCCATCGTTAGGTGTGTTCCCTCAGGATGAAGTGGAGAATGTGTCCTCTGATGATACAGATGATGATGAAGATCAAAAAAGAAAGCGAAAAAGGAGAAAGAGACAAAAGAATAAAGAGAGGAAAGAGTCGTCGTCACTGGACAAATCCAACGGTTTGTGTTTTTAAATCAGAAGAAATCAGTTGGTGTTAAAATGATAAAAAAAAGTGCCAGTTTGCATTGATTTAATTATTAGAGTATTAGCAGCTGATGGTTTTTTTTTTTTTTTTAATGGGCCTATGTTGATGCTTATAGATTCTTACAAGATGTGTATCTTACTATCTAATAACCAGTGTTGAAAGTGGATATATTTACATTTAGACATTTAGCAGACGCTTTTATCCAATGTGACTTACAAAAGAGGACAATGGAAGCAATCAAAATCAACAAAAGAGCAATAACATGCAAGTGCTGTTACAAGTCTCAGTTAGCCTAACACAGTACACGTAGAACAGAGAAGCTAGTGTTAGTTCTCTTTTCTTTTTCTTTTTTTCTTTTTTTTTTTTTGTTTTTGAAAACAAGCAGTAAGTAAATAGAGTATAAGTCTAAAAGGACAAGTATTTTTATTTAATTTTTTTAAGAATAGAATTAGAATAGTGAGTGTTAGAGTTAAAGGGTCAAATGAAGATGGAAAAGCACAATCTGAAAAAAAGGCCTGATCTTTCTAATGTTGAATAAAGCAAATCCCCGGCAGTTTTAGCAATGTGGTCTGAGAAAGTCAGCTGATCATCAATCACAATTCCAAGGTTTCTGGATGTTTTTGAAGGAGTTATGATTGATGTGCCTAACTGGATGGTGAAATTGTGATGAAACGATGTGTTTGATGGAACCGCAAGCAGTTCTGTGTTTTAAGGTTAAGTTGAAGGTTATGTTGGTGATGGTCCTTCATCCAGCGAGAAATGTCTGTTTGACAAGCTGAGATCCGAGCAGTTATCGTCGGGTCATCAGGATGGAATGAGAGGTAGAGTTGAGTGTCGTCAGCATAGCAGTGATATGAAAAGCTGTGTTTCTGAATGACAGAACCTAGTGATACCGTGTAGACAGAGAAGAGAAGTGGTCCAAGAACTGAGCCCTGGGGCACCCCAGTAGTTAGATGTTGCAACTTGGATACCTCACCTTTCCAAGATACCTTGAAGGACCTGTCTGAGTGGTAAGATTCAAACCACTGGAGTGCAGTTCCTGAGATGCCCTTTGCCAATTGGGTCGACAGGAGGATCTGGTGGTTAACTGTGTCAAAAGCAGCGAACAGATCCAGCAAGAGAAGTACTGAAGATTTGGAATCCGCTCCTGCCAGCCTTAGGGCTTCAACAACTGGGAGCAAGGCAGTCTCAGTTGAATGTCCACTTCTGAAACCAGACTGGTTGCTGTCCAGGAGGTTGTTCTGTGTGAGAAAGACAGAGACTTGGTTGAACAACAGCTCGTTCAAGTATTTTTGCAATGAAAGGAAGAAGGGAAACCAGTCTGTAGTTTAAAAGGGATGGATTATGAATAGGTTTCTTAAGTAGAGGGGTTATACAAGCCTGTTTAAATTCTGAGAGAAAAACACCTGTGTCAAGTGATGTGTTAAGGATGTGAGTGGTACATGTTCAATAGCTTGAAGAAGATGAGATGGAATAGGATCAAGCGGACTAGTAGTAGGATGATTAGAAAGGATGAGTTTGGAGACTTCTGCCTCAGAGAGTGAAGAGAAGGATGTGAACGAGTGCATGTTTGATTGAGCACTTTGGTTTTGATTTTAATAATGAAGAACGTGGCAAAGCTGTTAATGAGTTGATGGAGGAGGACAAAGGAGGGAGGAAAATGTTTTAATCAGCATGAGAGAGTTAGACGAATTGTTAATTTTCTTATGATAATATGTCCTATTAGCAGAGAAGCAAGAGAGGAGTGACTGATACACGTTGAGGTCAGTAGGATTTTTTGGATTTGTGCCAAACCCTTTCAGCAGCGCTAGCTAAGAACAATGTTTACGGAGAACATCAGAAAGCCAAGAGGCAGAAGGGGTGGTACGGGCTGGCCTGGAAGACAAAGGGCAGACAGTGTCTAAACAAGATGTAAGAGTGGAGCAGAAAATATCAGTAGCACTGTTAGCATCAACAGATGAAAACCATTTAGGTGAACGAAGCAAAGATGAAACCATAGTAGATAGCTGGGAGGGTGACAGTGAGCGTACGTTACGTCAAAAGATGACATGCAGTGTTATGTGTTGTGTCAGGAACCATGTTGAGGTTAAGAGTGAGGAGGAAGTGATCCGAGGTGTGCAGTGGAGTAACCAGCACATGATCAGTGGAGCAGTGTCGTGTGTAAATAAGGTCCAGTTGGATCTCTTGAGATCAAAGGAGGCAAGCAGAGTGTGGAAGTCTGCAGCCTGGGGTTTATCTAGGTGGATGTTGAAGTCTCCAAGCAAAACTAGAGGAGTACCATCCTCAGGGAAGGTTGAGAGGAGCATATCTAATTCATCCAAGAAGTTACCTTGTGGTCCTGGGGGGCGATAAACAACTGCAAGATGGATTTTAAAAGGTTGGGTAATAGTGACTGAATGTGATTTTAAATTTCCAATTATTAGAGATAAGTAGACCAGTACCCCCATCTCCTCCAGTCAGATGGGGAGTGTGGGAAAATGAGAAATTATTGGAAAGTACTGCAGGTGTAGCAGTGTCCTCTGGTTTGTTTCAGGGCCATGATGTTTAGTCTTGAATGACTAGTGATAGATGTAATGAAGTCTGCTGATTTCTCTTTATTTATCTCAGACTGGCAATTCCAGAGACCAACAGAAAAAGAAAGTAGCGTGTTAGCAGGCATAGGCAAAGTGCGCAGGTTGTTAGGATTGCGCTGCTACAGTGTGTGATGCGTGGATTTTGCGTGGTAGTAAAAGTGGGGATATGAAAACTCATAGTAAGAGTTACTCATATGAACTCAAACAGAAGCGAAGCAAGGTGTAGGAAAAAGGACGAATCAAAAGCGATACTTGAGTCTCTTGCCGGTGTCCCTGCCTGGTGGAGTCGCAATTTAGAGTTGATCGTCTTTACACTCGTCGGTCTTCAAACGAGGGCTGACATGGTATGCTAACCTCTGTTTATACCCATCTGACAAAAACTGAAATTGAATTCAGCTGAATACACTTTACTGTTTAGCACAACAAAGGGCCGAGCAAGCGCACGACGCTGACAAGGTATGCGATATGGTACGAGACCAAACGCGACTTCAGCACGATACAAATGCAGTAACTTGGAACTAGGAATATTAATAATGACTGCTACTGTTTCATTCCATTAGCTTTTTTTAATTACCTAATTTTTAAAGCTCATTACAGTTTGTGAACTGTCAATTGTTGATTTATCTCCAACAGGTCAATCAGAGTCAGCGGCTGCGTCAGATGACACTGACATATCAAAGGAAAAAAAGAAAAGCAAGAAAAAGAGAAAGAACAAAAGTTTAAAGAGTGTTGATGGCCAGACAGACCCTTCAGAGGAGACACAGGACGCTGATGTTGAGGGAGCAGCCACAGATTTAACAGAAAAGATGGAGTCTAATGCTGAACTCTCAGAAGGTGACAGTGAAAGAACGCATGTGAATTCAAGCACTGAACCTGCAGACAAACAGCCGAAAGCCTTTAAACTTCTGAAGAGGAAGCGGAGGAAGAAGACTGTTTCGAGAAAGACGTCTGAAGACACATCAGAGGGAGCAAATGACAGCTCAGAGATGGAAATTAGTGTTGAATCAGCAGAGATCGTGACTTCTGTACCGCTGAAGAAAAAGCAAAAACTGAAGAAAAAAGCAAAAGAGATTGGTGAAGGAGAAACTGGACGTGAATCTGAGCTCACTTCTGCTTGTTTAACAAG
This sequence comes from Labeo rohita, assembly GCF_022985175.1. Classification (NCBI taxonomy): domain Eukaryota; kingdom Metazoa; phylum Chordata; class Actinopteri; order Cypriniformes; family Cyprinidae; genus Labeo; species Labeo rohita. The sequence goes on along the minus strand of NC_066877.1, from coordinate 40,308,274 downwards.
CTGCATCTCAGCCACCACACCCGTAGATGTGTCAACAGCCACACCGTCCAAGAAGAGGCTGAAAAAGCCCTCCTCAGACAAGATGACGGAGGCTGAAGTCAAAGAACAGTGTGATTCACAGAAGACCGTAGACACCTCTGACTCCTCTAAAGCCTCACGAAAAACAACAATGAAGAAGAAGAAAAAACAGAAAGACGTTGTCCCGGAGCCAGACGCCAATGGAGAAGTTGATGACTTGCAGACAGAGACAGGGCAGCGGCCTGCTGGAAGAATGGGAATGAAGAAGAGCAAGCAGAAATCGGCAGCAGAGCAGATCACGCCAGCGAGGAAGAGGAGGGTGAAGGAGGAAGAGGTGAAGCCTTCACAGGTGAATGGACACACAGACGAGACGAGTGTCAAGAGACCTAAAATCATCAGCGTAAGTCTTTCAGGCTCTGTGACTTTAGTTGTCCTTTTAATCATCAGAGTCACTGAGCTGTTACCTTTTCTGTCATTAGGAAGAGCCTTCAGTCACTAAAAACAAGAAGGCTAAAGAGTTTGTCCTCAGACAGAAGAAAGCTCCCGCACCCATCTTCTGTAAAGCTGCAGGAATGAGCACACGCATGGCCAGTAAAAAGGTACAAAACTGTCATTTCCAGCTCACAAGCGTGCTGGTGAGAAAGCAGTGACGACACTAGGGCCTTGGTACAGATGTGTTGTCGTCTTAAATTAATCTTTTTAAATTCTGCTTTTTTTTGTTTGTTTGTTTTTGGTTCTCTCCAGGTTTTGCCAGCTTCAAAATCTGAAATGAAGAAAGTCACATTTGGTCTCAAGAATAATAAAACAATGGGTATGTATGTGTTTTATTGTGAAAATTAGCTGCTAATTATAATTAAACAAGGCAACACATACTGATATTAGTATTTTTGTCGCAATTTTCGTCAACATTTTTTTACAAATGAAAATGAGACTAACGAAATGAACTCTTTGAATGATGAAAACCACGATGAAAATCTATTGACGTTTTCGTCAACAAATAAAAACAAGACAAAAATGTTAGGGAGGGACGGTTGGACAGACATCCAGTCAGAGCCAATCTCCTGCATGGTAAGGTGTAGATGCGCTCATTTGAACTGTAACCCTCTGATCACATACACTTGCTGCACGTCTCATAAAACATTAAAAAAGGCAGCATCTGGGAGTAAGCAAAGAGCAGACGTACATTTGAAAAGCGTGACGTGAAAGAGCACTTAATTCAGTCCAGGTTTCTGAGGGCACACAGCCAAGTCACAAACAGAAGAGCACCTCAAACAGCGCACAGCTATTGAATTTTGCATCTTAACTTGGAAATACACAGAAATTGTCAAATTGTCTGTTTTGAATTCATGTAAACACACCTGGTCACATCTTATGTGAATGTAAACTCTTGGTAGAATGTCGCCATATTGAAACCGTGCAGTCTGTTTTAAAGGGGCAGCAGCCTAATTTTGTTATTGTAGTCTGTGTCCTTACTGTTCATGAATCAAGTAAGGGAGGAAAACACTGACTGGTTTTAAATTAATCACTTCAATAAGGATTAAAATATGTCTGCTCGAATGATGTATGTGTGCAAGTTATAAAGAATGCATATTATATAAGATTGGTAACTTATTTAATTCAAAAGAGGACCATATTCGTGTTACTTTATGAGAAGTGGATTTATTTAATTTTAATATAAAGGCATGTTATGCGTTACAGCAGTAAATGTTTTCTCTGGGAACATACAAGTTTGGAAATTTTAGAGAAACGCTTAATGAATGCATTACACTAACTAAACCCATTCGATTTTAGTCGACTAAATCTACAGTAAGACTTATCATAAGACTTTAGTCGACTAAAACTAGACCTACACTAAAAACTAAAAGGCATTTTAGTCCTAAGACTAAAACTAAATCAAAACTAACACTGACCGATATAATATAGACCACTTCTGAGGCACTTCTGTCGAATGATTAACTTTGTCAAACTTTTTTGGAGAAATACTAAGAGGTTATATACCAGAAAATAATCAGCTTTCCTGCTTTCTCCTGTCAGAATTCAGGAAGATGGACCAAAGCTCACTGGTGAGTCCTGTCAGTCAATCTCGCGTGGCCTTTGACCCCAAGAGGACGCCAAAGTCTGGGGTGTTGAAGTCGCCCTCGTCATCGCCTGCTGTCACGAAAAGAGCCATGGCAGCAGATTTCTTTTAAAATGAAGATTCACCTGTTGTTCTTTGTGATATTTAGTCTGTTGAAATGTCTTCTGAAAACAATGGACAGGAGGAAATGAATGCATAAAGAGATATTTTATATTTACTTTTGATGTGTTCTCATGCTTTGCTTTCTTCAGACATGTACAAAGAGAGTTGCAATATTGTAAAGGGGACATGAGCTGTTTTTTTTTTGTTTTTTTGGTACTGTTCTCTGAGGTCCACTTACGTTATCAAGATTTTTACATCATAAACACCATTACTTTCTGTCCTGCTTTTATCCCTCCCTTAGCGGTGCACTCTGATTGAGTAGGCATGGTGGACTCTAGACTCTGAAGTAAATGCCACAACATAAATAACTCCGTACATATCAAACAATCTGTAAGAAGAGACAAAGCAATAGTGATCACGTAATGAAAACAGTTTCTCAAACTTCTGTTGCGATTCAATATAGGCGGCACAGCATAATCTTTTAGTTTCAATCTTTTTGAAAACAGGTAATTGTAAACAAATCTGCATTAAAATGAAGTAAACAAAGGACAGCGTTCTTACAGAGACGGTCTGGAACTTCATTAAAAATAAAGTTTATCCACACTTTCCTAATGTTGTGATCGGAAGGAAGGCAAAGCGAAGACCACAAATTGGCACTGATTGTTGCACAAATTTTTCCACAAATTGGCACTGCAGAGTGTCATTTTTATTGTTTGGTTTCTGCCTAGACCTGTGTATTCGCCTCTCTGGTAAACACTATGTGAATCGGTGGGTGGGGCTAAACAGACGGCAATGTCGATCTTTTTCTGTGGAGGCGGTGCTTATCTACCTGTTACATCAAAGTAGAACATTCCGAAAGCTGTCGTTTTGGCAGACTGCCTTTAATATAAGCTGTTTTTGGACTAACGACAAAGTTTTGACTTCTGAAACAGGATGTTTTTATAGTACAATGATCTCTTAGGTGTCAAAAGATCAAAGGAATTTTGGTTTCTCAGTTCATCACCCCTTTAAGGTGGCTTTTTTAAAAAGAATATTTGGATCATTTGAGAATGCCATAAACCTCATTACAAGGATTCTAACAAGTAAACAATATGGCAGAAGAAAAGAATGAAATTTACTACAGCATTCTTACTACAGTTGTCTAGTCCAGGCATGGACTGCTCTGGTCCTGGAGAACTGCTGTCCTGCAGAGCTCAGCTCCAGTTTTATAGTAATCCTGAAGTCGTAGAGAGCTGAACTGTTGATGCCTGTAAATCAATACTCTCATCAAGTGTAAGTGAATAAAACTTGTTTTCTGTTTTCTTATTCAGTGCATAATAATGTCTCTTTCTTATTCCTCTAACTGTTGTATTGATCAGAATATAAAGGGATGCCAAACTGCCAGCACACTCTGATCATGCAAATGAGTCAGCTTTCAAAGAAAGAAACTTCTTCCTTTGAACCGTTTGTATTGGTCAGGCTAAACTCAGAAGCTGTGACCTTTAACAGAAGATAACAGGCCCCTACTCAGTATTCCTTCGTTCTCTTGGGTCTCTTTACTGGTTGCTATTCATGTAAAGAAGACAGGAGACATGCGGTCAACCAAACCCAGCTCATCCATTTTCCCCAGAGCTGTGTTTCTTCTGCATGATTGGGGTCTCTTTTCTTTTGGTAGCCAGTCCATATTTGGATTCAGGATACAATTAAAATCTCCACCTATCCCGAAAGTTCCCTTTATCTGACAGAAGTGATGAGATTTTCTTAAAAATATATTATTTGATGCATATACATATACAATTTTATCTGCCAACTTTGTCCTTGTCCTTGTTCTTAATATGAATGACAACTCCCGATTTTCCCCTTCTGTCAGTGGGTGGATCAGGTTTTCTGTGCATCCTCTTTTTAGCTTTACATTTTCTTTGTCAGTGGTGAGTCTCTTGTAGCATGGCAAAACCATGTAAAATGATTCGTAGAAACCTTCCTACATTTGATCATGCGACCTCTAGTGGGATCTCACACAAAACAAAGTTTGTGGCCTGCAATGTGTAGCACAGACTGTAAATGAGGAGAGGGGCAGCAAAGGGTTAGGACCTAGAAGGAATTAAAAAACTACCTATGCAAACTTGCTGCCTTTCTGTAAAATAGGCCATTCTAGCACTGAAATGCCATTCACATGGAGATCAAGGGATACTATGAAGGATACTCACATCACCAATGACGGTCACATGTCACTTTTGGTTATGTCAGGTTTGGTTATGGTTATATCAGATGACCAAATCCCACCTCTCTCAGTTCAGAGCTCCAGTCAAGAACTGTTAATTTGGCAATATGAGAATGCTTCCCACAGGGGCTGTTCAACAATTTGAGATTCACAAACTGGAGGGAGTTGGTCAATTGATTTATCTGAAAGATTGGTGGGAATTTAGATGGCTAGTAGAGCTCTGGATCATAAACACAGGGAAGTTGTGTATAGACAGACACAAGACAGTTATAATAAGAATAATGAAATTATTTACAGTAGATATGCAAGAGTAACTGCAACAACTTATAATGATACCAATAAATGAATATGCACTGCTAATAGATAATAGATGACTAAACGAAGGAAGATGCTGAATAAGATCATAGTAACAATAAATGGAGTGAACACAGAATGGATAAATGCAGAGCTGAATGTAGCAATGGAAGAGGATTATGTGGTAATTCCGCTTCCCCATTGAGTTGAAAACAGAACTTTGTTGTGTCTGTTAATGTCTCACTGAGCGTATTGGAAACTCAGAACATTGGTGATTTGCTATTGACTCATTAAGTCAGAAACTCAGAATGAGAGGTGTCTGTTCAAAATGTATCCCTTTCTGTTGATTGGAATTTTGTCACCTCTTCATTCCTGGAATGTGATTGGCCACTTGTGTCTGAGGTGGCCATGGTGTTGCCGCCCTAGTGTGAAACTCATTTGCATACATTACACAGAAAGGTCTTTACCTGCTAAACCATTGCTGCCTGGCGCACCTTCTCCAGTGCTTATTAATTGGCAGGCTGTAGGGTCATCAACCATCGTTGATGTTTCGCCTCTTTAAACCCTAACTCCTCCTGATGGGGGGGCAATGACAGGGATGTCTTCTTGTCACCCCACTGCAGCATGCCTCTGTGCTAGGTGGGGCCCCAACACATGTCCTTCCTCTTTATACAAATGCTTCTGTTCTCGGCTTCTTCAGCCAGATCGTTGAGGGCCTTCTGAAGGCGTGCTGCAGACACTCCCGGATCTCTCATGAGGTGGACAGCTGATGTCCCCACAAAGCTGCAGCAACCCATCTCTACCGGCTAAATGGTGGTTCTCCATCCTGCCTCCCTGCACTCAGCCACAAGCCTCTATCTCAGCCTCTTCTTCTCCCATTTGGCCTCCGACCCTGCCTCCCATGGAATGGTTAACTCAGCGAGGAGTAGAGTTTTGGATGTGCTGGACCACATCACAATGTTTGAATGCAGACTTGTGCTGGTGATCTTGGTGGAGCTTCCTGCCAAGGTTGACTTTCAAGGTGCAGTCCTGGGTCATGAGGGCTGATCTCCGTGGTACTCTCGGAGTAGCACTTGTGCCACCTTCTGTGCCTTAAACAAACTGGACGTGACAGTCTGCTGGTGCGGAATGCCTTCTGCTTGCTTCCTACTTCTGTCTCTCCAGGATCTCTGCCAGCCTTCTAGGGACCTGGTCATACCGCCATCTGTAGAGGCCTTGGGAGAGTGCTGTCTTGCAGCCTGACAAAATGTGGTGGAGGCTTACACTCATGGTGTTGCAACGAGAACAGCATTCCTCCTTGCCTAACCACAGGTGCAGGTTCCATGGACAAGGGAGTGTGTCGTACATCACCCTAATAAAAAAACTGAGCCTTCCCTGCGGAATCTTCCAGAGGTCTGCCAGGTTGATGTTTCTAGCAACTACGGTCTCTCATGTCATCCAGTTCCCCTGGCATCCTTTTGATGCTCGTTCTCCCTGTTTGTCACCTCAACAACAAGCTGGTTTTGGACAAGAGCATTAGGATTTCTCCATGCCCAAGGCCTGCCCTTCCTACTTGGACTTTGCCAGTGATCTCTTTTTGCTGTAGCGTTCTTATCGCCTGGTCAACCTTGGCGTGGACTTTCATAGAGTAGAGTACAAAGTTAGTGTCTTTAAAGGGGACATTGGATGCAAAATTCAGTTGAACTATCATATATTAATTCTGCAATATGTTAATGGGCCTGTTCCCGTGAACCGTTATGTTAACAGTCAATGGCCATTAACGTAAACTGTACTTTGTCTGAGGGTAAAGTGAATGTGTTGCAGTTTACATCCATTTAAGAGCTCCAAACATAGGTATGAATGGATTTGGATAGATCTTTGTAGCCGTTCTTTGTTTCGGCCACTGCTGCTGCATCCGGAGGTCCTAAGGAATTTTTATGTCAGTCTTTCCCTAACCCTTAAGAGTGGGTTTGGTAGTTATATGGTCAACTTGTAGTCCAATGAGAAGTCTTCACTAGGCAGTGGTGGCTGCAGAAGGTCTCCCTTCCTGTCCTGCATGAGGTGTCTGGCAGTTGTCTTAGCGTGTTAACTGATGTTACTCCACTGGTCCCTTGAATCAAACTGGAATCAAACTTAAATCAAACAGGTCCCTGGAATACCATCTTGATGGTTGTTCACCACACAAGTTTGCAACATCAAGCAATATAGCATAATTGTACAGACAAAATAATTGGAAGGAACTGACAGCGGAAGCCTTGCACTTTCACAGTAAAAATAACATTAAATTGCGGGGGAAAATAAAAAAAAAAGGTTTTTAATTATGTTGTTGTTTTTTTAAAACTAAAAGCCTTGACAGAAACACTTTTGCATATTCACAGTAACATTCCTGTCAACCCCTAGCGGGCTAATTACCATTATTAATAAACTTAAAATGACTAATAATGAAAAACACTAAGAATGATGACATGGAATTCTGTCCCAACAAACCCTGCGGCTCTGTGATTCTGATATAATGTGTTTTAGAAAGCTTTTTCCTCATGTATCCATTCTCAAACTTCTTGGACCAGTGAGGTAATGAGTGGAACAGTTTAAAAGAAATGTGACCTGTTCAGGTCAGTATTAGAGTAATGGTTTCTCTTTGAATGAGTAACCAAACTCTTAGAATCATTAAGTGGTGTCCTTTGTCACACATAGCAACCATTATAACTGTGGGACACATACCCTCTAAATTTAAACATTCACTTTTAGTTACACACATCATTTAGATCAGGGATGGGAAACTCCAGTCCTGGAGGGCCACTGTCCTACAGAGTTTACTTGCATCTGTAACTGAATCAAACCTGCCTGCAATTTTCAAGAAATCCTGAAGACGCTGGTTGGATTTTTTTAGATGTGTGTGATTAGGGATGGAGCTCAACTCTGCAGGACAGTGACCCTCCAGGACCAGAGGTTGCCCATCCTTGAGTCAGATAGACTGAATGAGCCCATGCCTTAAGATCGCCCAAAACACACTTTTGAAGTCTTAGGGTGTATTCACACCAGGAATGTCTGCTAGTTCACTAGCTTTGGTCCGGACCAAAAACAATGTTGATTTTTTTTGTTTGGTGTGGTTCGCTTTCACACTGCCCTTTTTGCAAGTGAACCAAAAACTGTAAACAAAACCACACGTGTGCTTAAGGTCATCCATTCATTGGTTCATCCATTCAACCGTACCAGAGTTCATTTGAAACCAGACCAAGACCATCTTATCAGCTGGGTCTCGGTACAGTTGTTTGGTCCACACCCGAGTGCAATTGCTGTATTAACACCTGCCCAAAAGATCTGCACCAAGGGGGGAAACGAACTTGAGTTTGATTCAATCGAACCAAATGAGACAGGTGTGAATACACCCTTAAGGTTGCACTACAACTCACACTGATGAACTGGTTTGGGTTGTGTACTTAGAAAACACAGTGACGGATCCTGATAAGTGTGAAAAATCTCTCTACCTCTACACACCACAGCTTATTCTGATGGTGTTAAAATCAACATAAATCAGATTTATAATTAACAATTATTGTTATGGAACATTGTTGATAGATGAAATGTTCATATAATCTTTTTGATCTTTTCATTTATTGGCCATTTTTTAACAGATTATCAAGAAGGTTAATAATATTGATATTGAAAATAATAATAAAAAGTCCTGGTATTACTTTCCTCTGCCTCCTTTTACCTGCTGCATTCAATCTTACGTTTGGCACACCCTCTCAGTGCAGTGTCAAATGAGAATATATTACCCAGCTGATGTAATGCACTTACTAAACCTGGACAATAAGCTGGAGAACCACAGGAGTGACGGAGAACTTAACAGGGACAATGAGTAACATGGCAAGAGAGATACTGGCGTTCATACTCACTACCTCGGGTTGGGTGCTGGTGTCCTCCACCTTACCTACAGACTACTGGAAGGTGTCTTCGATCGACGGCACGGTTATCACCACAGCCACCTTCTGGTCCAACTTGTGGAAAACATGTGTGACTGATTCAACTGGAGTCTCCAACTGCAAAGACTTCCCTTCAATGCTGGCACTGGACGGTCAGTAAATCGTTTTATCTAGACAGATTTTCAATCATCTTAGATCATGCTGGAGAACATGATCTTCAGATTTTCTTCACGTAGCTTGAGTGCTGCCAAGACACCAAATACTGACACATTGTCACATGCTAATAATGGTTTAATGCAGTAGTAATAAATCAATTCTACGTAATAAATTCAGTAGTAATTTTAGGCATCATTTCCCAACTGTGTATATGTTTTAATCATTATATAATATATTTTAATATAATATTTATTTAATGATACACATGTGAAATATTTGAGAAGACATATATGGCTTGAATTTCATCACATCAAGATTATTTTTACTAGGAATAATTCTCTCAACAGAGTTGGACGCTTGTGCAGTTGTAAACTCACAACAGTGACTCTTTTCCTTCCAACATGTCAATGTTTAGCACTATTCAAAAAGCTGAGGGCAATAAATTAGATGCAGTTATCTTGAGGCTGTTTTCCATTCATTCAGTAGCATTTGTGGGTTAACTAGTGAGCTAATATTTGCCCAGACAATAGTTAAAAAAGCATGTTTGTGGATACCAGTCTGCTTTTCCATGACTCTCAAGGACAGACATCAGAGAAAGAGCTCGTTCTCTACTACTTGTTCATCAGTTTAAATAAATTAATTAATCAGCCATTTCAGTGCTTTTGATAAACGCGTCTAAAATGAATAATAAAGTGACTGAGAGTGTTTATTGTTTCACATGTTTTTTGCTGTTGATCAGGTTATATTCAGGTGTGTCGGGGACTGATGATCGCTGCAGTGTGTCTTGGTTTCTTTGGATCGATCTTTGCTCTGATCGGCATGAAGTGCACTAAGATCGGTGGTCCTGACCAAACCAAAGCCAGAATCGTCTGCTTGGCTGGCCTCACCTTTATTTCTACTGGTGGGTTATACATCTCTCATATGAACAACAATATTATTCACAGCTGGAAATGCCTAGTGCTGTACTAGAATATATATAATGACACAGTATTGCCCTAACTTGTGCCTATTGTTCCTCGCAGGTCTGTGTTCTCTGAGCGCCTGCTCTCTGTACGCTCACAGGATCACGTCCGAGTTTTTCGACCCCATGTTTGTTGCGCAAAAGTATATATCTATTTTTTTTCCCACCAACTTTTGTCTGACAGAAGGTGAGTGTAAAGATGTTGCTGATGAAATGCTGTGCTTCTTGTCAGGTATGAACTGGGTGCCGCCTTGTTCATCGGCTGGGCCGGATCGACACTGTGTATCCTGGGAGGGGCACTTTTCTGCCTGTCGCTGTCTGATGGCATGATCAGCAAGTAAAGGGCTAAACATTTGTAATATTTGAATATGAGTATGATTACATGACAATGATGTACTAAAAATGCACATGTTTTTCCTTTGCATTATTGAAAAGCTCGGTGACAACATTGTCAAAATGGTCCCTGTTCACATGGATCAGTAAAAACAACAAAAAACACTGTATTATGCATGCCAGGCCAGTAGTTTATGATTTCGTTTTGTAAAGAAACACCAGGGTTGCCAGGTTTTCACAATAAAACCCGCCAAATTGTTACTCCAAACTAGCCCAAAAGTAGCCCAATCACGTTTCAAGGGAGGTCCCCTGGTAAAAATTGTGTTTTAGGGGGTAAAATACACGTTTTGTGGTGGGCTTCATCTGGTAAAATTAGCATTCCAGGGGCTAAATATTACCTTATTGGGGTCGCGTCAATGGACATGAAAAACAACCCATGGCAACAATATGAAAGTAGACCGATTCGACTTGGCAACACTGAGAAACACATGGCCTCATTTATGAAACACGAGCAGAACAAACCAAGATATGACTTGGTACACCTGCTCCCTACCAAGTGTGAATGCTGCATAAAACGTTCTAAAACTTTTTGTTGCACTATCATAATAATACTTCACAAGTTAATTTGCCCTGTCTCTTTTTTTTTGATAAGTGTTTAACCATTAATCATCACTGTTGCTTTTTACCCAGCCGTCCAATCAGTGGAGGAGGGGCGGGACAAATACTAGACCAACCTACTTGTACAGTGATCGAACAATAGAGAATTAAATATTGCTGCATTTTTATATTCAGCAATGTTCTTCAAAATAATATACTTGTAATGCATTACTCCCGTGGATATTTCAAATCATCAAAGCATCTCAGCTGGAAAAACACTGTACCACCAAAGCGTTCTCAAGCGCCACCAACCGGCTCTTTTGCAGAAGAGCACCTGACATTTTTTTTCAGCTTGCCAAAAATGCATTGGTGGACACACTTTATTGAATATTTATTGTTGGGCACATGGCCTATAAGTCTTTTTTGCATTTATGCAATATACTGGAGCCAAACCTGAGACGGGAGTAATTTACGCAGTTGTAATTCACAGGCTAGGATTATGCGAATTGTGAATGACTGTGCACACACAGCCTACTTACGAATGTTTGGAAATCATTAGCATATACACTTTTAACTATCAAATCTGATGTTTAAGAAGTGTTTGTGACTCCAGAGGAGAGTTTTCAGAAAGGTCTGTTTTACGAGCAAATAACTTCAAATTTACATATATATTTATGCAAGTTTCACGAATGAGGCTCACTACGTGCACGTGGCTACAGACTGAAGATGTAATACGCATGTGCATGACGTCTTTTTTTTGTTTTTACAAATTTGCATATGATGATGGCATAATTGTCTTGCACTTTGAAACCCGTTTTCGAAAGTTTGTTTTCAGGCATGGTGTGTCATGTAAATGCCCACTAAGATACAAGGTCCAAAAAATTGTATTGAAATGTTTGATTTGGTTTTTGACCCAAACTATGAATTATTTATGGTCACCTAACATTATTAACAGATGATGATTATATTATTTTATCCCTTTCAACAGTTCGCAGTATCCATCGGACAGAAGAGCTTTTGTCAACAGCGGAGCATCTTTAACGTCTCGTCCGATGCCACAGAGTCAGTCGTCGCACACCAGGAGACCTCCGCCTGAATACAGCAGCACTCCCCAACACTTTGACAAAAACGCCTACGTATAACACACACTGCTGACTTCAGCCATTCACGTCTCAATCACGTCTCCCTCTGATGTGTAATATTTCTCAGTAGCTCGTTTAGTGCCTTTGGATGGCCAGCTCAGATGACTTGTACAGATGCTGTGATTGAAGTTTCGGTCAGGATTATTATTTGCATTCAAAGTTATCTTGAAGACTCTGGCATATCTAATTAATGTTTACGCAGCGCTGTATGAGATTATGTCATCTGTTGATAGACCAGTTTGGGTGACTTATTCATTCCAGGCAGTATATGGTAGCTGATCATGATTTTGAGTAGGTTCAAAGCAGGCCAGACTGAATTATGTTTCAGGAAACTATCAAATGAAATGACACATCAGTAAAGATTTGAGTGTAAATATTGTCTAAATTTCTAACATTGAAGATTGTGTAGCCTATATTGCCAAGTCTCAGTCATTATTGTGATTAGGAACAATGTGTTTTTTGTTTATGTTTAATAAATATGAATATAAAGTTATAATTGTTACAATATATTATTGGTACATACAACAACAGTCTGCAACAGAGTGTGTAACAGCTGCGTGTGCTGCTGAATTCAAGTAGCACTGCATCTATATTTCTCTGTCAGACACACACATCATAATATTTATAGCAAACCAGCATCACGATGTGTGTACAAACACAACATAGCCCTTCCTCTGTTTCCTAAACTCAAACAGGTGTTTGTCAGACTGAGCTTAGACTGCAAACTGTTTCCTCTGCTGAAGAATGAAGCATGTTTGAGTGAGAATGACCATATGCTCAGATCACAGGAAAATGAGGAAAAGTCTAATACAGGTGTTTGGATTCTTGATTTCTACTTTTGGCTGGCTCTTTGTGAGCTGCACAGTAGCCATGGACTACTGGAGAGTCTTATATGTGGGTGGCAAAGGTGGCAACTGGATGATCAAGGCGACGTGGTATTGGTCAAACCTGTGGAAGGACTGTGTGGTGGACACCTCGTCCATCACTAACTGCAGAGAATACGATGTGCTGTGGGCTGTCACGCGTAAGTGCTCTTGCATCTCGTCCCTTTTGTCACAGAACTGTCTCAGTGCGGGATGGGTTGAGTTTTCTGAGCTCTTGTATCTCTCAAATAGCATATGTCCAGGGTGTCCGAGGCCTGCTTTTGATCGCCATGAGTCTGGGGTTTGTCGCTGCTGTGCTCTGCTTTATCGGGATGGACTGCACCTACATTGGTGGAAGTGAGAAAACCAAAGACAGAGTATTATTTTTTGGAGTAGCTTTTCATTTTGTTGGTGGTGAGCAAAACCATTTATCCAGTATTTATACTTTATATAACCACACACATCTGACCTACATATACACACAGATTTAATACAAGGAAAGTGGATGATCGTAACTCAGCATTGTTCCTCTTATACTAGTGTGGACTGACACTGATGTACTCATTTGGATCATATTTTAAACTCAGAGTATCAGAACGTTTCAGCAGTATTCACCGACATGTATTTTTAAATCTTTTGTTTTCTTGTCCTCACAGGTGTGTCTGCGCTTGCGGCGTATTGTTTATACACAAACAGGGTCGTCAGCGCTGCCTTGTCACCGACTGTTGACAGAAGTATTATAAGGTACATGACTAAAACATTTATTATCCAAACAGAGATGTTTTGAATGACGCAGTATCAGTATAGGTGGTGATGCTGAACGTGAACACAGTGATTGGCCCATAGCCACGAGGCCACAAGTAATTATAATAATAATAATATTCAGTAACATGTGTTTTAAACAGATAACCCCTGTGAAAAAAAGTGCAATTAATTGCATTGAATGTTCATTTTAGGTACTTCAATATAATAAAAATGATAAGACAATAAAACTACAAATGTGTAATTACAAATACATTTAAATACATGACAAGTTTCATGACAAGTTTCAGTAGGTATGACATTAATATATATTTTACTTTATCATAAATACTTGTAAGTTTATTCTATAGTACAACAGAAGTAATTATGAAATTACATTTAAAGACATAAAATAACAAAAACATAAAACAAAAATAAATAATAAATTAAATGTGCTTTATTGTTATTGTTATTATTTGCTAAATTTCACATTAATAAATTGACCTAATAACAGAAGGCTGCATCAGTAAAAGTCATTTTAAGTGTTAGCTCAAGTAGTAATAATAATCCAATCTGTTAATCACTTCAGATTCTATGGCAAACAAAGAAAGTGTGTTTTAATTTGTTTTACTCCCTTTAAAGAAAGGTAAAAAAGGGTGTTTTCTGAAATGCAACGAGTGCATGATCTTGTTTGCAATAACAGTGCTTAACAAATTTATTAGACCACCACCCAACTGTCCTAAACTAACAGTATTGGTGATTACCAAAATAATTTTTTATGTTTCTGTAATAGTTAATCCACATCAGTATGTGTAAGCTCTTTAGTCACAGTAGTGTTTCTAATGCTAAAATATAATTATTGTTGGGATTTAATGGATTCACAGACAGATCACACAGAAGTTTAATCAAAAGCAAGCCTTTGGGAACCACTAGAAACTATTTGGAAGTCAATAACAACAAAGATTGTTGAAAAGTACATAAAACAATGCCAGCAAGAATGCAAGCCCTTTCTTGGTTGCCAAGGGCTGCAAATGAGTGGATTTACACATCCATGAGTGAGGCAGTTTCATTTCAGTTGAAGAGACATGAGTTGCGCAACACAACACAGCAGTATATATGAATTGATCACGCATCTGCTGATTCACAAAGGGGAAAAAAACATTCAGGGAACTTATATGTTCTGGTATGTTCAGTATGTCACCAGTATCTTCTGGTGAAAGTGTATATAGGCCATGGCTAGATAGACATTTGAGAATGCATCACTTGTCTTACTGGAGAAAATTTATTTGCATAGTTCCCCACCTGGATGTGGTGCCCTGGGCACTTGCCCAGTTGCCCATATGGTTAATACACCTGTGTGAGGGTAGTTGTAACTTGTAGATGACTGGGGTTATTTTTGTGGGGTTGTGAAGGGGCCAAGGTAATGAGGACTTAACTTGCAGCTGGGGAGGTGAAGGCAGATGTCTTTAGTGGAGAGCCAGACTTTCTCTCCGGGTCGGCAAGTAGGTGGTTCAGAGTGCTGGACATCAGCCTGCTGACCATGGGAATAGAGGGGGTTGGAATCCAATGATACACTAAAATGGAGTGAGTTTTGTGGAGTGAGTTCTGGGCTTACTCTGCCCAGGAAAGAAAGTGACTCTACGAGGCTGTGGAAGTAAGTGCATAGGAAGCGCCCAACCTCCTGGGCCCTCATTTATCAACAATGAGCAAAAAATGTTTCTATATTTTGTCCTACAAATAAAAATTAGAATGTGTGCAAGTACATAAAAATCCATATTTATCAAATGTGCATACGCGGTTCTTGTGCACACCAGTAAGTAATCACTGTTGATAAATTCCACATGTTCTTAATTGTTCACGTTCATGGTCATTTGCATTCAGAAGCGCCTCCAATAATGGTGACAACACCTCCCTTTATAAACCACGTGAATGTGTAATATCCTCACCGAAATCATGGTATGCGACACAGACTAAGTCCTTCAGTGCTCTCACTAAACAGCTCAGTGTGGCCCCTGAAAATGCGTTCTCTGTGCAGCACATGGTTTGCTGAATTTTCCAGCAAAGCGAGGTCAGCCATGACACTAAAGCTACATTTCAAATTACTTCCCAGCTGCACGGCAAAACAAACAAGCAAACAAACAAACAAAAAAACCAAAAATGCTTATCTTAGTATTTTTGTCTTGTTTCTAGTCAAAATATCTAAAAATTCTAAAAAAAAAAATCAAAATATATTTACTAGATAAGCAAAAAGACTAAGATATTAAGTGCATTTTGCTTACAATAAGTAAAATGATCTGCCAGTGGGGTAAGAAAAATAACCGTGTTTTAAGAGGATTTCACTTACCCCACTGGCAAATAGTTTAACTTGTTTTAAGTGAAATTCACTTTCATTTATATTTTTTCCCCCAGTAAATGCATCTTTTTAATTTAAGAATTTCTAGACAAGTTTTAAACAAGACAAAATTCTAAGTGATAAGACTTTTTTTGCAGTGTCTTTTATAGATTTTCACACCAATTATACAAATGTTTAGCTTGATCTATGAAATTATTAATTGAGTATTTGCAGTTAAAGGACACAGGAAACACGCAACGGCACTTTCTGTCTGTAGTATCACTATTATACAACTAGATTCTCTGCGTAAGCACGCTCAGAGTTGTGCTTATATTTACACACATTTCTACGTATAAGTACAAGTTGGTAGATCTCACACTGTTCTTACGCACTCGTTATGCACACATTTGTTTGTACGCACTGTTGATAAATGAAGGCCATGGATCTTTCTATCTCTCTTTCTACGATAAGCTGATGAACACAACAAGGAGTCGAAAGAAGACTTTCCATAGCCTGGACACAAACTGTGGATCGCAATCAGATACAGATGTCTTTCGGGAGGCCGAAGTTCCGGAAAACCTGGTGGAATAGGGTCTCTGCTGTCTTGAAAGCCATGGATAAACCAGGTAATGGAATGAGTTTGCAGGCCTTGGAGAAATGGTTCACAACCACCAGGATGCAAGAGGACCATCTGAAAGAGGGAGGTCTGTGATAAAGTGTACTACCAGGTGTGACCATGGTCACTCAGGAATGGGAAGAGAGAGAAGTTTACCAGCTGGGAGTCACAGAGGAATGTTGTCAATGGCACACAGTGCTTCCTTGGACGAAGTGCCAAACATCACATGCCATATGGGTCCACCAGCAACAGGTCTGAGTTAACAAGAGGGTGTGGGACATTCTAGGGTGAGCAGTCCTAAGGGAAGAGTGAAGGGAGTCCAGAAGTTAACAACAGAGGAAGGGACATCAATTTTGTCTAGACAGCACAGAGGTGGGGCTGGTTCTGTTGAAGATGCTTGCATGATCTGGTCATCCAGGGCCCACTGGATGGGGCTGATTATCACTGTGAGAGGAAGAATTGGCTCTGGTGAAGCAGCTGTAGTGTCAGGGGATTGCATTTGAGACAAAGCATCTGCTTTAGTGTTTTTGGACCCTGGACAGTATGTGATAGTGAACTGAAAACGTGAAAAAAAAACAGGGGAAATGGGAACCCTCAATCCAGTGTTGCCACTCCTCTACTGCCAGCTTGATAGACAACAGCTCCCAGTTACAGATAACATAGTTGACCCCCGCAGGTGAGAGCTTTTGGGAGAAGATGGCACACAGGAACCTTTGGGAAGCATACCGTGACACTGGGACAGTATTGCTCCCACTCCTGTGGTAGAGGCATTCACCTCCAAAATGATACAGTAAGTCAGGATGGTGAAGGACAGGAGCAGGGGTGAAGGTTATTTTGAGTTTGATGAAAACCTGGTTGGCAGCCAGAGTCCATGGCAGGGTCTTGGGTTCTGAGAGTAGAAATGAGAGGAGCAACGATTGAACTGAAACCTTTGATGAAGTTGGCAAAGCAAAGGAACCACTCCAACTGTTTGACTATTGTAGGTTGTGGCCAGGCTTGAATGGCATGTATTTTGGTGTCATACATCTGAAAGCCATCAACATTGATGAGGTAGCCCAAGAACTTAATGTATGTCTGATGAAAGGACCACTTATCTGCTTTAAGGTACAGCTGATGCTGCGAAGGCACTGGAAGACAATATTAACATGTTGCAGATGTTTCTGACATGGAAGATAAGTAGATTGAGATATCATCTACATATATAAATAATCACAAAATGCTGGATGTAATCATTAAAGACCTCATTCATAAAGCCTTGAAACACAGAAGATGAGCTGGCCAGCCCATATGGCATAACCCTGTATTCATAGTAGCCCATGGGAGTGATAAATGCAGTCTTCCTCTCGTCTACTTCTCTGACATGGATCAGATTATAGGCAATTCAGTTTGGAATTTGGAGAATATTGTTGTTTTTCTCAAGTTCTCCATTCCCGCTGGGACTAAAGGAATGAATAGGTTATTTGAATTTAACAGTGATAACAGTGATCATTAAGGGTACAGTAATCTATGCAAGGCTGGAGTCCCCCATCCTTCTCAGCCACAAAGAAAAACGTGGATGCTGCCAATGAAGTAGATGGGTGAATATAGCTCTGTTGCAAAGCATCATTGATATAGTCTTCCATGGCTTGTTGTTCAGGCAAAGACAGCGGATAATTTCTCCCTTGCTGTAAGAAGGCTAATGGAAGTCTGTCGGTAGCGCAGTCCCAGAGGTGATGAGGTGGTAGTTGTGGTGGCCGTGCGGGTGTGTGGGACAGAACACATCAACTGGCTGTATTCGGGAGGAACAGGAGAGATGGTCTTTCAATGGTTGGAGTGGTCTCTGGAACTTGGTTGTGAGGGAGTGAAACAATGAGGTAACTGAAGACAGTCATGAAAACAATGAGCTCCCCAGGAAAATATTTTGCCTGTGAACCTGGACAGGATGGGGAGTGTTGAATCAGCCAAGGTCAACCAAGGATGAGATCTGAGGTGGCCCGTCCAACACTAACAAGGAAATTCTTTCTGAATGCAGGCCTCCAATCTTGAATGTAAGTGGAGGGGTTTAGTGTGTGATAAAGCCTCTTCCAAGTGGCTTTCCTACTGTGGAGCAGATGGACTTGGGCTGGGGGTACTGGATTTCGGTGATGTTGAGTTGTTGACAGAGCACCTGGGAGATAAAGTTTAAAGAATTGATGAGGGCTTTAATAGTGAGGTAGATATGGGAAGAGGACACAGTCACCATAGTTTTAAGTGGAAAAATTGCCTCTGGGTGATATTGTAATAAGCTCACTCTCACCACAGACAGAGAATTCAGGCAACATGTGACTGGCAGATCCACAGTAAAAGCGGAGGTTATTCGTGAGGCGCTGTTGATGTTCTGCTGTGGACAGGTGGGATGAACCAATTTGCAAGGGATGCTCTGAATTCTCCATAGGGTGTGGAGTAGCAAGAGGCACTGAGTGACTGAACACTGGTGTTTGGGTATTACTTTATTGTCATTTTAATGAGAGTTGAGACTGAAGAACAATAAAAGTGACAGAACATGCAGTCAAATCCGACAGGTACCATATGTGAATAAGCAGAAGATTGATCTCAGTCAGTGATAAGGAGCAAATCCAAGATATGTTTTCCTAGTTGCAGAGTGATCTGCAGGGTCCTTTTACAAGATTAAGTAGAGTCCTTAATGAGTGAGCTGAGTGGATGCAGGTGTAGATGATCAAAATGCAAAATACAGTATAATGAGCTAATTATTCAGACGCCGTAAATGTACAAAATATGTTAATGTTCTATTTATTATTATTATTATTATTCATTGCCATTATTACTTTTGTGCAGTTTTTCTGTTCTACTACTCTTTTGTGCAGGTATGGGTTAGGAACTCCAATATTCTTTGGACTGGTTGGATGTTCCTTTATAATTCTTGGATCTGTTTTATATGCTGTGACAATCATCTCAACCAGGTAAATATTCTGCACTGTTAGAGTAAAACTTACAAAAATGTATAGCAATCTACAATTAATCTACAATTCTTTTTTTGTAGAAAGTTGACTCCATTTGCAGCAAGAACAGCAGGTGCCCCTTCATCATACACCAAGCGGACAGCGAGTAAAACACTGTACACTTCTGCATACTACGCACCCTCAAGACAATCGATACTTCGCAGCCAATCAAGCAGCTCTCGCATCTCCAGGTTGTCACAGGCCACTGAAGAGAAAATATCTGCCAGAGACACATTTGTGTGAACTTTACAAACCTTAGAAATGCTCTGTGACATTGCATCCAGTAAAGAAAATGCTACAGTAAAATCTGTTCTGCTACATGGCAATTCTTTTTTTTTCAAATGTAATAAAAAAGGTAAATTATGGCCTCATTGGTTTCAGTAATTTCAGCCATTGATCCAATTCTGCATTTACATATTTTCAACTACAGTGAGAAATGACACCATAATATAGTGCTCCTTTCTGTAATCTAAACTGACCTAAATCTCTTAATCACTTTTGCACACTCAGGCATGAGGCTTTTCACCTGTGACAATAATCATGGTTTCAATAATACTTACTGAAAATCACTTACTCTTCATTTTAAAACAAATCCGACCAATATTGAAATCTTTTATTTACTTTGAATGCTTGTGTTTTTAAGTCACTGTGAGACTGATGTGGTAGTCCACACTTTAAATACAATATAACTAGATCTAAATCCAGAGGACCACCAAAACTCACTCTATATGGTAAAGCACTAAGGCATTATAGCCATAACCTTAAAGGCTCTCTAAAGCTGCTTTTTCTGTTACCGGTTTTGTGTATGAGGTGACATTTTTAAATGTAAAACCATGTAATACGGGTTGTTCTAAGCTTTATGTATATAATAAACAGTATGTGAGAGTGGCACTGATGACACCACAAACATTGTCCTCCACCCAAAGAGCCTGTGAAAGCACTAGATCTGTCTAGCACAGTTTGAGGAAGGTGCATCTGTCCTCTCGCTGAGTTCTGCTTTCGAAGACCATCTTTAACTGCATCAGGCTCATCTCAGCATGCATTACAGAACGGTAATAATGTACACCGAAATAGGGTGCTTTGTAGCATCCGTTTGCGGGTGGATCTTGGTTTGTTCCACGATGCCAACGAATTATTGGGCTTATTCTGAAGTGGACAGTTTAGTTCTGACATCTGGACACTATTTCTCCAACCTCTGGAAAGACTGTCTGTCTGACTCCACTGGTGTTACTGACTGCAAAGAGTTTCCCTCCCTGCTGGCTTTGCAGAGTGAGTATTACTAGAAAGTTACTTCATTCCAGTAAATAATGTCTCAGAGTGGATTTATGTTTGGAAGTCAATTCCTGTGTAAACACAAACATTAAATCTTTTGCACTATTAGTGCCTGAGGGGAAGACATGAAACAAACATTGACATTTTGTACCAATCACAAGTAATTAAACTAAAATGTCAAACCATTGTTTTGGTCTTTTTATATCTAATACATGTATAAAACTCTACTGCACATACACATGGGTAATATGTTCACTGAATCACGCCTGATTCAGATCATCATTTCATTAGTAGAGAGCTGAATGATCTCAGGGTTTGAAAACTGTTGCTGTAATCATGTGCTTCACACTCCTGTTCAAATTTGTGACTTCACTTAACTATATAAGAGTATTTAACCTTGATTCTTGAGACTTGCTTACATTTTTAATTAGAAATTGACTAATGTTTAAATCTCCTTGGTATGTTTGGTTGCTCATACTGCATTATAGGCATAACACCTACCCAGATAGCACACGTATGTCTGCAAGATGTCTGTTAAAGATCACCTGATCTGGAAAGCATCTGCTTTGTACAAACATCTGACAGACATTTGTCAGTTTTACATACATTCAAAATCATAAACATCTTAAAGACATCTAATAGATGTCTGTTTGACATCTGATAGGAAAGGGCCTATAGACATATTGCAGATGAGCAAACACTCTACAACATACGTCTTGCAGATGTCAAATAGACGTCTCCATGATGTATGAGTTGTTCCTATGAGCAACGCTTGAGTAATTAGTGACGGATTTTATCATAGCACATGTATGTCTGTAAGATGTCTGTTAAAGATCACTTGATCTGGAAAGCATCTGCTGTGCACAAACATCTGGCAGACATCTGTAAGATGTCAGTTTTACATACATTCTAAATCATAAACATCTTAAAGACATCTAATAGACATCAATTTGACATCTGATAGGAAACATCCTATAGACATACTGCAGATGAGTAAACACTCCACAACATACGTCTTGCAAATGTCAAATAGACGTCTCCATGATGTACGTGTGCTATCAGGGCATGTTCACAGTAAAACCAACAATTTCTCAAGTCTCAGACACGTTAATGTGTGATTAGTAATTCATTAGAATTCCCATAGTTATTTAACAGCACTTAATGAGACTAATAGTACTGTACTCATTGCTCCTGCATTACTTCCTGCTGACCTATTAATGATGGACTGTTATTCTGAAGTCTTACCAATAACTGTAATGCTTTGAATACATTTTTCATTGTAAAAAGGGACCGTACAAATAAACGTCACTTAACAGAATGTGACTATTGTTGTGTTGATCTTTCACCAGCATACATTCACCTGTGCCGATCTCTCGTCATCACCTCCATAATTCTGGGATTCTTCGGCTCCGTTCTGGCTTTGGTGGGGATGAAGTGCACAAAACTCGGAGGGTCTGAAATTTTGAATGCAAGAATTACCTTTGCTGCAGGGATGAATTACTTGTTATCAGGTAAATACTTGCCCTTGTCCAGTATCTTCCAGTATGTTGTAGTATTTGCATGTAAGCTTGACTTGTGTCTCTGTTGTAGGTCTCTGTGGCATGCTTGCCTACAGCTGGTATGCCCACAAGGTTATTTCAGAGTTCATGGATCCGAATTACAAAGCAAAAAAGTGAATATCGCAATACAGAAGGGGAAAAAATGTGAAATGCATACTTGATATCTGATTAAGGTTTGAAATTGGATCTTTCTTGTGCGTCAGGTTTGAACCGGGATTGGCTCTGTTTGTGGGATGGGGCGGCTCTGCTCTCCTCGTGGTCGGAGGGTTTGTTTACAGCATCACTTCAGGGAAGGAGGGCTGCCAATCTAGGTATCAGTGAAACTATTAATTAAATATCACTGCAATCAAAAAATCGTTATAATCAAAGATATAATTCACAACTATTTAACAAGCATGTTCCTCGAGATTCACCCTGTTGACAAAGGTGTGGAATTCAACATTCATGGAAAGGACGCCAAACTGGTTTGTAATCAAGAAAGTGTGTTTGATCCAACTTGGCATTTTGTGTTCCACAGGGAATGCTTGTTATATTATTATTTATTTTTATTTTTTTTTGTACTTAATATGTTGTACAAATGCACATTTTCATGAATTGAGGAACAGGAATTGTTTGCTTTCTGCTTGCCCTTGTGTTGGTGAATTTTCTACAGATGTGCTGCCACTGAATGTGATCATTATTAGATGTTTCTGATTTCAGCTCCAAGACTGAAGAGATGTCATATCACAATCCTTCCTCAAGTCTCTCTGAACCAAACCAGAAGACATACAGTCCTCCGCTGTCACCCATCCCTGACAGGGCAAATCTGAAGTCCAGCAAACTTCCCAAAGCATCTCACGCTGTGGACGCATACGTCTGACGGGTTCCTTTCATGTTAGAATGTTTCACAAACACTGTTGGTAATACTTTATGTTAAGGTGTCTATTACATGTTAAATGTACTTACTATTATAGTAACAATTAATTATGCATAATTACATGCAAGTAACCCTAAGCCAAACCTTAACCATATAGTAGATACATGTAGTTGACATAAACACCTTAAAATAAAGTGTAACCACACTTACTTTCAAAGATGATACGGAAAAGGTTTTTAGTGATAGGTAAGCCTTTTTTAACACCATGAGCATAGTGATGAAGAAACTGTGGTTTCAGTCACAAACAGATAGAACTGTTTGACAGAAATATGTCAGATCTGCTGGTCTGTGTTGATTCTAGTCAGTCCTGATGACTATATGCTCAGGTTTCATACACAATTTCCATTTCAAAATTCTAGACTTTCCCAGACTCACATTTTATAGGGGAAAATAAATTATTAGTGTGTAGCCAATGATTACTGGTTCAAATTCACAATATTGAATTCACAGTTTAATACTCTCACAATACTACAAATAGTGTTATCACAGTACCAAAATATAAGAAGTCTACCAATGCCAGTAAAACTTCACAGTTCTCTGTACCATATAAAAAAAACTGTTGGAACTATTGAAGGTTTTTGTTTTGTTATAATGAAAGGATTCACAACTGTACAGAACTCCAAAGCACTAAATGAAAACCCCTTAAACACATCTGACTGGTCTTTGCGTTCACATGCTCAACAAACATGTCTGTAGTTTGCTACAACGCTCAGCTCACGTAAAGAGGAACATTTGATGCTCTTTCCTGAGCACAAATACAAACAGGACTGTTTGGAAACAGCTGCCAGTCCTGAAGAACCACCGGTATCATTAACTACATATGTACAATTTCTGTACTGACTTTGTACTGTTATACTGGTATTTTGACAACACTACAAACAAGCCTGAAGAAAAGTTCAATTTGAATGTTTGTTTTAATAAATTACAAGACATACAAATTTGGGACCCACTTAAGTGTCCTTAACTACGATGTACTTATATTTAAATGTATCATTTGATGCAATGCATATATTGTGTACATACATGTTTTTACATTGTACTTCTATGTGAAAATACTGTCTTGTTAATACACTGTTGACCCTACTTCTACTCTACAGCAAGTGTTTAGCAATTCAACATAAACACAATCGGTACATTGCACCTGACAATTTTTTAGAGACACCTAATATAATGCGGGACCCAAATTAGATTCTTTAACTGTTACTAAAATTTTCAATGTAATATTTCAGAAAACAGAAAAGGGGCCATAGTTCAGAAACAATTATTTTTCTTTACAGCATTTTTCCCCCATACTTTCACAGACTTGGAAAATACTGAAATCAAATTCCATACTCTTTCATACTGTGCAGGAACCCTGGATGCTCTTCAAATGAATAGACATAGCATTTTTCCCCCTCATGTCTGTTTGTTCCAGTTGTTTAATTCCTGATTCACAGCTGCTCTGTGTTATGGCATGATACAACAGCGAACACCCGTCGATTTGGTTCATTCCAGTATACCACTGGGTCACAGTATCTGCTTGCCTGTTGCACCACTACTATTACAATAAAGACTTGTTTTAGGCATACTGCTGGATTGAAGGTCTGCTTTTTTTAAACACACCACACCAAATTTACACCCATGTATTGATTTACCTAATAAGTCTCATGCAACTTGGCTTCTGATTTATTTATTTTTATTAAAAACATAAATCAGTCTTTATCTGCTTGTGTTTCAGAATTAAACCTCCACTAATAGTGATTCAGAATGAGAGTAAAGCATGAGCTTTATCCATTTAAAAGTGTTCAATATGTGATAAGCAGCAGCTGGATGATAATTAACTGTACAATTCGCCTGGAGAAAAAAAGAAAAGTAAAACATTCTGGGTTGTGTCAAAAGCAGAAACACTGAGCAGAGTCTGAAACTGAGGGCCAACACTTCATATAGCACCCCAGAATTATGTGCAAGACTTAGGGAATTCAAAAAAGCAACAGAACAATCACAACATCTTGACTGATCGTCATTCCACAGACACAGAACATGTCAGAGCAACATTAAAGCAGCATAAAGCACAAACACTTCTTTAAATCAAAACAGTCTTTTCAATCAAAGTACTGCGGCTGTCTTCTTCCTGAGATCGCTGTCATAATATCATGCACTGTCAGAAAAGCCATTCATGTGGACCATCTGACGTGGACGGTGTCGAAGGCCCAGCGGTCCGGATGGCCCATGTGCAGGAGTTTGCTGTACGGCGAGCTGCTCCACTGAAAGACGGGCACCTGATCCCATGTGGGTCCGCTGACAGCCAAGAGCTCGAACCGCCTGAACATGTCAGCGCTCGTCATCTGCAGGACAACAGGATCATCAAAAATACAACAGAAGCTCAGAAAGCAGCTGCATGTAGCCAAACAGCAGCAAATAACACTGCTCCTCACCTTCATGTCAGTCCCACCATGCGGCCGCTGTCTCAAAGCCCCAAACGGATACGTGCCGTTGGCAGGATTCAGGTCCGAGCGGGCCGAGATGGAGTTCTCACCGTTCGGAATAGGGTCACAGGCATCACACCAGGACAAAGGGTCCTCCTTATAGTTATTATATCTGCAGAAAAGACAAAATGAACACCAGCAATAAAAAAAAACCACAAAAAAAAAAAAAAAAAAAAAAACCACATCTTCAGCAAAGGGAGAAGCAATGAGAACTACAGAAAAGTGCCATGATTTCTACACATGAACTAAGAGTACGGACAGCATTATGGGTCATACCTCATCAGACGCACCATGGACTCAATGTCAGTAACCAGAGTCTGGTTTCTGCGGAAAATCTGCGCTCTTGGATTGTCAGTGAAGGAGAACCAGGATCCGTATTTCTGAACCAGCTCCTGGCCTCCGCTCGCATTGAACACTTTCTCAAAGTACCTACAACAGAACACGAGCAAACGCCGTCACACACAAACGCTTGAGGTAAAACGGCTTCTTCTGCCAGCTGTTTACTCATTTGGCAAATGACTTACAAAGTGATAAAGTGGTATAGCACATATTCATACTCTCAATGCATCTCCTCAAGAAAGGACTGAAACATAATTATTAAGGGTGTAACAAAAATCACGATTTAATTAGATATGACAGTGTTGTTTTTGTGGCACATTTTCAATAAAGCAAAAAGAAACACCAGAGAAATTTCCTTGAATTTTACCAAAATTTTATTGATTAAAAATAACATCATAAAATATGATATTTTTTTCACTTTCAACAACGCAGCATGTCGAACAACAGTTGCATCTCAGTTGCATTTATCACATGAGGAGAGTGAGTCTGACGAGGTGAGAAAGACAAGTAGTTGGCGAAAGACTTTAAAGCGCCTGCTTTAAAAGTATTTTTGACTTTGGATGGCCTTTTAACTTATGCAGTTTGTCTAAGATGATTTTGGAAGCTTATTTATTTGGTTCCACCATGTTTGCTGATTTCAGTGTTTCATATTTAAACTTTGTGTAAGTTATTTGTTATTCTATATTAGACCTATTAGCAAATAAAAGAAAGGAAAAGAGGGGAAACTCAAACAAACTACCTCACCATCACAATCCTACTTGAGTATTGTGTTTTTCTTTGGGGCGTGGGAGAGGCAGATCATGTTGCCTATTACGTCATTTGGGCTGCATTGATGAGCACAGTGGCACTGACAACATTACATTTTACACACTGTAAGCTCTTTTATTTTCCAAATGTGATAGGATTAGGCCAATGAATTGTTCAGTTCGTAATGCCTACTGAACAGAAAGCCACGTACTAAACGGTTCGATGTGTCTGTCGTTACACCCCTAGTGATTCTGTAAACAAACTGGTGAATCAATAATTTTAACCAATTCATTGAACCGAACGGTCCAAAAGAACCAGTTCACAGAAACTAATCAGATTTTCTGGACTACAGGTAGTAATGTTATAATTACGGTTCAGTTTTTTGACCACAGCACCTAAAATTTCAGTACAGCAACAGACACACATGGGTACAAAGACTTTGGTCATTGTGTTCATACTCACGGGATATTGTAGCTGGCCCAGTATCCAGTCTGAAACAGTTCTTCAGTTTTGTCTGCTGTTATGATCATTCCACTGGAGGAAACACACAGACACAAGACAGCTATAATAACTAACAGATTGTTTCATATTGTTAGTACCGTGTCTGCTGCGGTAATACAACACAGATCCATGAACAAACTGTGTTCACTGCAAAAAAAAAAATATATATATATATATTTTCTTAGTATTTTCTTAGTTATATTTACTTAGTATTTTTGTCTTGTTTTTATGTATAAATACATTCTTAAAAAATATACATTTACTTAAGAAGAAAAATTACTTTGTCTTATTATAGTTATATTATAGTTAAATTATATTATAGTTAAAAAAAAAAAAAAAAAGTATAAAGTATAAAAGTATACATTTTGTTAGTTTTTACTTAAAACAAAAAAAAGATATTAACCAATGGGGTAAAGCGTGTTACGTGATCATTTGTGCACTGTAACATCATGCTACATAAGACAATAATTAAGATCAATATTCTGCTTTTACTCACTTTAAATCACCACTGAATGTTTGTAATAACTTCTAATTGCAGTCTAATGTGCGTTTTATAATGTTGCTGACGTGTTATTTGTAGCCTTTTATATCAAGCTAATCGCTTCATCTGCTTAGCATTTCTCATTTAAACACCCTGTATTAATATGAAAATAGGCAGAATCTCATGAAAATCACATATAATCATATACTGTCATCATTGTGTGTTTGTTTGGTTTGTTTCATCCGTAAATATGTTTTTACAGGTAATGCTCATCAGTAAATCAGTGGACAATACATAGAAATGACGTTTCTGTCTGAGCTATGCATTTTAAAATGAACACCCAGTGTAAATGTAGCCTAAAAGATGTGGAGGTTTTTTTTGTTTTTTTTTTTAAATAATGTAATCTTGCTGAAATTGATTTTATAAAATTGGTATTGAAAAAGTATCATTCATTTTTGAGCAATACCCAGCCCTAGCCATCTTTCTTCCTACGTAAATGTATCTTCAATTGAGAATTTTTATACATTTATAATGGAAAACAAGACAAAAATACCAACTAAGAAAATATTTTGCCGTGATATGAGTTTGTCCTAAGTAATGGTAATGTAAATACAAATTTCTTGTTTGAATTATGAATGCCTGGCATTGTGGTAAGAATTTTAAGATGAGATGTTCTATCCTAATCATACAATGGTTTTAAAAAACAAAAATAAAAAAAGGTCAATTTGACACATTCTGCCTTAACGAGACTAAATCCAAGCACACTTACGGTATTTGCTCCAAAACTGTGAAAAGCCCTTGTTTTGTGTATCCCTGGCCCGGGACAAAGACCTTGTAGTCGATCACCATCCACTGATTGTTGTACCTAGACAAGCCAGCAATTAAAATGTAAAAATCTCCTGCTTCTAAAATGTTTGTATTCAATAAGTATATGTGTACACGAGATCTAAAGTCATTTACGTTCCACTGTTGTACACTTTGAAGATGTCAGTCCATTCTTGACCACTTTTAGCAAGTCGATTCGCTACTATATTTCTCAGCCACTCCATGACAGCACCATCGGGCTGCACGAATTTCCACAGGTCAGGGTTACTGTTGCCAATTGTAGTTTCTAGAGTTACCTAAAAATAAATCAATGAAAAAACAGAAATATGACAGAATTGCCAGAAGAGATCCACCCAACAACACAATAGTTTCAACAAAAAGAATATCTTGATTAAGAGTCTTACCAAACCACTGCTGAGTAAATAAAAGTCATCCCCTGAGAAAATACTGCCAGGATAGGAGGAAAACACCTGGATTCTGCCAGGAATGATCACCTTTTCTGCAGGAACAACATGTATTACACATTATACAGCCTAGGACAGAAATCATACACATAATTTATGGAGTACTATGACAGTACAGTATCTTATCCATCTACTCAGAGCCCCATGTTCTCACTGGCAGCCCATTTAAGATTCTGAACAACAACATTTCACAGTGTCGGTACAGATACTGTGAAACGAAATTCAATTACTTTCAAGAACTTTTCAAACACTATTTTTTTTTATTTTCAAGGTCTTCAGAACTCACTTCAAATTCTTAAAAAATATATATATAGATAAATAAAAATATGAATAAAAATGGCAAAAATAAAGTGAAGCACATGCAAAGTATTACTTTTAAATTATACTACACTTTTACTATAGTAAAACCAGAGTTAATTTTTTTAGGGGATGTGTATTTGTATACTTTATTTTTTCTTTGTTTTGTTTTTGTAACTGTACTGCCTTCTGTTTGAGAAACACAATCAGAAAAAAAAAGATTCACAAAATTGCTTCAAAATCCTGATCTGAATCAAGTGATTCACAATCCATGCTCCGAAGTTCCAATCTAAATCAAATGATTTGTGATCCACACTCTGAAGTTCCGATCTGAATAATGACTCACGAACCATCATTTCAGATCAGGACTTGGAGCACGGATCGCGAATCACTGTACATTGAACTTTGCGTTTCACAAATCATTTGATTTGAATCATCCAATTCGCAAAATGATTCTGATCTAAATCAAACGAATCGCGATAAGCGATCCGATTGGAATGTTTCGAAACAGTGAATCATTTTGCAACGCAATGGCTTAAGATCTGTTTTTTGCTAGTGAATCGCTTGAAATGAATGATCGAAGTCACAAGTTTTCTTTTTTTAAACAATGTCGGAGCAGTTTTAGCATAAATGACTCATTTGATTTGGTTCATCTGTTCCTCTTTTTGCTTCTTTAGCCAATGTTTTCATGACACTGTCAGTATTACAACTTGTTTAGCTCAACTGTTTTCTGACATAACTGAATAATTCAAGCACTTATCAAGTACCTCTTCAGGAATATTGCTATTTTCAAGGGTTTTCCAGGTCTTAATATTCAAAAAGTCAAATTCAAGTACTTCAAGCACTTGTACGAACCCTGATTTCAGTTTTCAGATATCTGAATCCAAAAAAAAACATGTTAGGTTTTGCAATACCCAGATTCTGATGTGTATATCTGAAATGAAGTGAGCAGATGTTTAATCTCAGAGCAGGAAGGCGCAATGAAGCAGAGATATTCTGGGACATTTATACCTGTGGGAGACGTGCGGTAAGAAAAGCTGTATCTCTTCAGTATCCTTAGCATTGACTGGTAGGTGTTCCAGGTGTCATGTGACACCAGCAAATCCTTGTGGTCCGGAAGGAATTTGATCAGAGCCGAGCAGGAGCCAGATCCTACGGTGCGGGACTGGCTGGATTTGTTCAGCGCAGCCTCCAGGTCCTCCAGGTCTCCACCCATCTGGAAAAGGCTGAGCAGTACAGCAAAATGGAAGAATGCACATGCAGTCATAGCAATATTGCACATAGATAAGGAAAAAAACATGACTACACTCACAGGAAGCCAAAGGGGTTGATGGAAAGGCTTCCAGACGGAAACTCAATCTGCCCATTGTATCCATCCTCCAGACCTTTCAGCTGCAGCAAAGACAAACGCACCTGCAGAAGAACATCGCACAGAACTATGTGAACACAACCACAACAATGTAAAGTGTGCTTGCAGGGCAGACTCTGGTTCTGGTGTGCTCACATAGCCAAATTGCAAGCAAAAACGGTCTACTGTTAGTAAAAGCGCTGCTCATACAGAAGTCACTTTCAAAACCAAGCAGCTTTCTGTTGGTCAGTGTGGCAAATTCATGTGACCAACTTGAAAATGAATGAAAATGGTGTGAGGAAGTGTTTCGCCCTCACACTAAACTCCTGACTGTGCAAATTCATATCTGAATGACTGGATTTTGCCCACAAAACTTCACAGAGCAACATTAAACGTGAACTGTCATGACATTTGTCACATCTGTTTTCTGCTGGCTGTGCACATGAATCAACACATCACTAGTCGGGTTTCCATCCAACTTTGCGAATTTACTTTGTACGCAAACTTGGAATCAGAGAGAACAAAATCATCACTTCCTGATAAACGGAGACTAAACAACACTAATAAAAATAATCATTTTCACATACAATAAATCACTTGCAATTCAAAGAGAGGAGACCAAACAATACACACAGTCATTGCTTTTGGAGGCAGATGCCAGCTGTTTGGGAACGCAGTCTTGTAAGACAGTTCTTCAAGGTAGTTATACAAAAATACTTTGACAGCAGACTTTGCTCAGGTATTTTAGAATGACCACAACAACATTTCAGATGCTGTGCAATGAGATCAGTCGGCCAGTTAGTCCCGTAACCATAACGCAGTCACTCTTTTGGCACGTGTGAAAGAATTCATTTGCAAAACGTGTTTGAATCTGCCATTATTCGCATAAGTCAAAACCACCTCGAGACTGTAAAAACAACTTTTTTTTCTTTCAAATTTTGGTGTTTCCATCACTCTTTTTTGATGCAATACTTCAAAATGCACAAAAACAGGGTGATGTAAACACAGCTACTGTCTTTGGGCAGCTGCAGTGACACTAATGCAACAACCAGTCCCTCTTCAGCATGCACATAAATGCAAGAAGGAAGATTAATTAGTACGCACACGTTAAGATGATGGCATTGCCGTCACTAGGTGAAGTCAAGTTTACACAGACAGCACACCTAAAGATAAAACTCTTAGAAAACTTTGACAAAGGCCTGTACATTCAGTGGTCCAGTCTGATTGAATTTTACAACAATGTAAAATGACCCTGAAGGCAGTGGCATGATGATTCAGAGCTCTTCTCTACCTGATGCCAGTAGGGAGTGTCTGCTTGTGCGTCCATCTGCTGCATGACCCACTGCAGGTTGGTGGTGATGTAGTCTTTGAGCCGCTGGCAGTAGTTCACGTCGCGAGAAAACGGACCGCAGTAACCCATCAGTGTGTTCATCCAGTGCTTGTAGATGAGCTGCAGTACAAAGAGCATGACATGATATAAACGCCAAATGTAGCAGCTGCCAGTCTAGTTTACATTAAGAAGCACTTTATCATCATCATTATTGTTACTTCCACTGTACATTTTATTTAATGCAGTCCAGTATTTAAAAGAATGGCTTTAAAGTTCAGTCTGATGTTAAAGAAAGAAAAAAAAAAAAAAAAAAGTTACGGGCTCATCATTTTGGTTTACTCATTTATTTAAGGGAACTAGCTTGATGAGCGCTTTATTTAAAAAATAATTTTCCTTTTGGACTTGGCAAATGATGACTTGGAAAGATGTGATTTTTTAACAACTTTTTATCAACTGTGTGTTTTAACAGTATTGAACTTTTCCCCATAGTCCAAGTAAAATAAATAAATAAATAAATAAATAAAAACACACAATGAAATTAAAAAAAAATAAAATAAATCTCCATACATAGCAATACTGAATCACAATGCCTCAAGAATCACAACTCTTAAAAACCATACTGTATTGTCACCCAAATGAGATTCTGAGAAAAAGGCTTTCAGGAAATGCCTTTTGTCTGTTTTACCGTTCTTATTTCCCTGCAGGGCCATTTTTAGCATAGATGAAATAGTTATCTGCCTAGGGCACCAGTGAGAGCCTCAACAAGTCAACAAAAATGACGCTGCATTTTAGCAAAACATTCACCGGGTGTTTAGTACATTTAAGCATCTGAATAGTATAGCATATCATTTCGTTATCCTAAATTAATGCATTAATGGCCATCTTAGCAGTATTATATCCCCTAAATTCAATTTAACTCTTAATAACAGTTTAAACATACTGAGAATGCCATTAGAGAATTACAGGTCAGACTGTCATGTCAGTGTGGAGCATATTGCTCTGATTCAGTTTGCAGGGATACCTCTGAGGTGACGACAGCCTCCACGACTCCAGCAGCGTACGCCTGCAGTGTGTCATTATAACCACCACTGGTGCTGACCTCCAGATACGCCCACCTGCCAACACACACACGTCAGCATTACAGGACATGAAGCAGCACACACAGAACGTCAGGTTATGAAGCTCTCTTGTCATCTACACAGAGAAACAGCTGCAGTGCATAATGAAGGGCCGAGTCATTTCCATACATATTCTCTTACTGGTGCATCCAGAAGTTGCTGAGGTTTTTTGGTAATGTGGAAATGCAAATTTTACAAACTCTTTAAGATTTTTTGTTCCTCCGTCTTACCATAACTTGTCATGAAGTCCATTGTGAGTGAATGTTGACATGTTTTTAGTTCTTGTGACCAGATCCTGCATTAACCACTGTTTTAAAGCACTAGATCTATGAGCTTACATTTTCCCACCTCTGACAAGGGCTGGCACTGCCTATACATCTAAATGAATAGAAATGTGTTTCACACACAGTGCAAAGAAACTCATGTGCCATATAGACATAAATCTGTTTTTTTTTTTTTTTTTTTTAAACACCCATTCCTTAAAGGAGAAGTCCACTTCCAGAACAAAGATTTACAGATAGTGTACTCACCCCTTGTCATCCAAGACGTTCATGTCTTTCTTTCTTCAGTCGTAAAGAAATTACTATTTTTTTTTTATTATTATTATTATTATTATTATTATTATTATTTTTCTATATAATGGACTGATATGGTGCCCCAATTTTGAACTTCCAAAATGCAGTTTAAATGCAACTTCAAACGATCCCAAATGCAGCTGTAAATTATTCCAGCTGAAAAAGAAGGGTCTTATCTATCGGAACGATCAGTTGTTTTTATTTAAAAAATACAATTTATATATTTTTTCGTCTCAAACGCTTGTCTTGTCTTACTCCGCCTGGACTGTTTTTGTTCCTGATCATGACAGTTAGTGTATGTCGAAAAACTCCCTCAACTTCAAAAATCGCCCTATATCGCTGTTTTGCCTTTTTTGTTAAGGGTGTTTGATCTTCTTTGCATGTTCACTTTGCAAACACTGTGTCTGTACTTCTGCAGCGATGTAGGATGATTTTGAAGTGATTTTTGAAGCTGAGGGAGAAAATACGATTGGAGTTTTTCGACATACACTAACTGTCTTGAGTCAGAATACACAGAGTTCAGGGAGAGAAAGACAACACGAGCATTTGAGATTAAAAAGTATTTACATTGTATTTTTTAATTAAGATAACCGATCGTTCCGCTAGACAAGACCCTTCTTCCTCGGCTGGAATCATTTACAACCGCATTTGTGATCGTTTGAAGCCTCATTTAAACTGCATTTTGGAAGTTCAAAATCGGGGCACCATATCAGTCCATTATATGGAGAAAAATGCTGAAATGTTTTCCTCAAAAAACAATTTCTTTACGACTGAAGAAAGAAAGACATGAACATCTTGGATGACAAGGGGGTGAGTACATTATCTGTGAATCTTTGTTTTGGAAGTGGACTTCTCCTTTAACTGGCAAAGGTACATTTCTGAATGACTGAAACCTAAAATTAAATCTACTATATCCTATGGTAATTTGGGATCTGTAAACACTGATAACTTCTCTGCTGCTATTGCCGCATCCTCACTGCCTTTCTCCCTCAATCTTTCCTGTCCCAATCAGATTCTTTCAATATATAACAGCACTATATCCAATATCTTGGATGAACTTGCCTCATTAAAGACTACAACTGTCCCCTCAGATCATTCCTCCCCATGGTTCACCCCAGAACATCCAGAAACCAAAGCTAATGGTAGGAGTCTTGAATGACTTTACGAGATAATTCACTTCTTGTTCATCCTACTACTTATTCAGACCATGTTTTGTCTGTTTTCAGTGTTATTACTAAAGCGAAGAGTAAACCAAACACTCTTTCTCTGAGATTAACAAAACTGTCGAGTCAGCAGTGCTTGGATGTAATGTAACAATCGTCATCGCCTGCTGCTGCTGCATCTATAAATAGTGCAAAAAAAACGCAGACATAAGTGTTTCCTTCATTTTATCCCATGGAAATGTATCCATTCATGTGTATGAACTCAATAGCACAGATTCATATTTTAGGGTTAATTGTTATGTTTTCCCCTCAGCTGTGTTAGAAGCGTAAGCAACTGCAGTCATGAACACACACTTAATTCAGCTGCAGTGTGTCACGCAGTGAGTTCAGTACAAACTCATCCAGACACTTTCACACGCCAGCGAGACCGGGCCTCATTCAGCACATTACACAGAACTACTGCATGTGTTTCAGTCATGATTACTGATGTTATTCATTTTTTAAATTGCTGAATTGGTTTTAAAATTTTTACTTGTCTGGTTTTAGTTTCAATTGCTGACATTTGCCAAAGTTAATAAGTCTTCATTTTAGTCTTCATTAACAGCATCGCCTGCACAGAAATGTAGGTAACACTTTATTTCAAAACAATACTCATTATTAACTAGCATGTTATTGCTTTAATATCATTAATAAGCAGCAAATCATGAGTTCATTGAGGCAAAACTTAGTTATTAGTGAAAATTGGGCCTTAGCATGTGACCGAAATGTACATGTCTTTGGCTGTTACATGAAACCTGCAACTAGCAAAAAGGAAAAAAAACATGGTTGTATTATAAGGAAGTGTCATCAAGTTCTCGGTCACAAGTTAAATGCAACTTCAACAATCCTGTCACGAGCTCTTCCTGATGGTGCAGTTTAATACCTGTCATATGCCCACGTCTGCTGTAAGCCAATGCACTGTCAATGTAAGAAAGTGGGGACAATTTCCTTCCAGATTATCATTAATATTAGATGCAACCTCTTGTCTTTATTTAGAAAGGAAAGTGCCCACAGGAGGACATGAAAGCTGACAGCAAACCTTCAAATCGAGCTGTTCATGATGAACTTACACCACGTGAATGTTTATGGAGCCTCTAACAGTGAAATCAAAAAGAAACAAGACAGTGTTTAATTGTTTCGCAACAAATGAGTATTTTAGATTTTTGTACAATGTATAGGGATTTTGCGCTTAGTTTTTAGAATGTAACTATAAATATGTTTTTCACTTTAGCGACACTCTGACCACTGCGTTGATATTTATGTAGAGAGTTTAATTGGGCGATTTAAAAACAAAACGTATCAACAAATAACATGACACATAGTTTTAAATATTAATCCGAGTACATCTGGTGACCTGTCATCAAAGAGTAAAGCAGCTCTCAAACAATCATACCCGATTCATAAACGATCCCGGCAGCATCAGACTCCAGCATTCACACACTCACCCCGTGTTGTTGATGTCGCTTGTGAAGTTGGCGACCGCGACAGAGTCGGGCTGAAATCCCTCTTTCAGGAACAGACGGGATGTTTTCTCATCATAGAGCGCAGAGTAGATTTGAGCCCACGACACATTTACAACACAAACAACACACAAAAACGACAGATAAAACGCCATTGAACCTCTAGAACAGACTTCTTCTTTGTCTTCTGAGGTTTACCGGCGGTTGACAGGCGAGCTCTGCTGCTTTACAGCCGCATACTGGATCACAGCGAGGAGCGCAGAAAGGAGAAGCTGCTGCTGCTGCTTCTTCTTGGCTGGATTTTACCGGCGGATTGCCTGCTTGATATTACACTACTGCCATCTTCTGGAGCAAACTAACTCCTACACAGTGTTGGGAAGGTTACTTTGGAAATGTAATAGGTTACAGATTACAAGTTACTTGATTTGTAACTTTTCAATTACTTTATAAAAGTAATGTAACTTATTACTTTGAATTACTTTTCTAAATTTCTAATATTTTCAACTGTTAATCATTTTGAATCATTTAAACCAGGCAGAGTGAACCTTACAGCAGCGCTCAACACTGATTACTGTCAGACTTTCAAAATCCTTCGTCACTTGAATTAAGATTATAAGTAAGGGACAACATACATCTTTATTTTGCGATAATAACTGGCTACATTATCAACAACATTATCCAATTTATTACACATCTGCTTGACAGATTATTTAGATGTTTCATGTCAAAATTATTAGACATGAAACACTGATCTGAGTTGAGATATTTGAACGCAAAGCTTCCATGAAGAAATCAGTTGCTAGCAAATGGAAAGTTCAAACTAGACATTTTAGGGACACAGTGCAGTCACACCAGTTTTCTTACACAACATTTCACCACATAAATAATTAAGAAAGTAGTACTAGTTTGTTAGTTATCTTATAATCCATTACAATGTACAAAAAAAAAAAAGAAAAAATGGCAGCAGCTGCGTTTGTATGAAACAATCCACGCTACCAGGATGACAGAATTAAGAAATTAATATTGAATTAAGCTTTAATATTTTATTAGCCAAGCAAACACAAAGCTTCCGCCAAGAAAAAATTATTAAGCATATAGCACTGACTTAAGTTGCCCCAAATGAGTCTGAGTTATTAGCTCCTACCAGTTGTTATTGGGGAATAACATACTTTGGAATGTCATGACTGACCAGTCAGATTTTGAAGCAATCAGGGTTTGAAATCAAATGTTTGCATAGCTATGACAGAAAACACTAGCTTAAAAAATAAAGTTTATGCATACACCCAGATAGTAAATAAATCGGTTATCGAATAAGCATGAGTCCTATTCTGTGTCCTAAACTCCTGAAACACTGGAGTCTCATTTTAGAGCAGTCAATGCAATTTATGAAAGAAGTCAATTAAATCTGTAAGTGGGGGTGGGTGTGTGAAATTCAGATGTAACCCCCTTTGTAATCACTGGCAGTTTTCAAAAGTAACTGTAATTTAATTACATATTTTTTCTCTGTAACTAATTACAATTACATTTATTTTGTAATTAAATTACATAATTCCATTACATGTAACTAGTTACTCCCCAACACTGCTCCTACACAAAGCAATATGTCAAGTTAAACTATGGTTAATTTGCATAAGGGTTCTTTAGTCAACATCCAGGCTGTCCTTTACCTTCCATACTTTTAGATCATGTCATCTATCTCGGTCTCCTATTTCCTACGGTTAACAAGCAGATGATCTACTGCAGGGATAGGCAACGTCGGCCCTGGAGTGCCGCTGTCCTGCAGAGTTTAGCTCCAACCCTAATTAAACACACCTGAACCAGCTTACCAATGTCTTCAGGATCACTAGAGCTACAGGCAGGTGAGTTATTTATTTATTTTTTATTTTTTTCAGGGTTGGAGCTAAACTCTGCCGGACGTCGGCACTCTAGAACTGACGTTGCCTTGATCTACTGTTTCTGCCATTCTTTAAATACCCTTTACATCTTGAAAGCCTGATGTCTGTTCAAAGCTTGTTTGGCTACTTTGTTAACTCTTTCATTGTGCATTGATCCAAATCAAAGCAACCTTAGTACCATTATGCTTAATACACATTCGAGCAATTCAGAAATTACAGATCTCTCGAGGCCCAGCAGCAGACTGCAAATTGGTGGGTGCAGGACCTGCAGGTTTTCCACATAAGTGACCAAAAAACCATTGATCACACAAAGATGTGTAATAAACACACACACCTCTGTGTCACCAATCAAAATTTCTTTATCATCACTGTAGCACATTTAGTCATGACAGTTTGTTTTGTTGTCTAAGTTGTTTATTTTTCAGGCAGTTAGAACTGTCATTGTTGTTGTTACTGATCAGGCTTAGATCTACAGCGGTGCAAGCTCAAACGAAAGCAAGAGCTCCCTTAGTTGAAGCTGTAATAACAGCATTTCATTACAGAGTGTTTGTTCTTTCCTCTGGAGAGCGTCAAATGTTGCTCTTTACGATGTTTTTTTACGTTTAGCACTGAAGCCAATCATAGACATAACTGTTGATTTCTTGAACTCAATGGCCAATCAGAGGCATTTTAGTTAGAATCCATGCTCAAACACTAGAGTTTTTGTGCAGTGTTGAGTTACACAAGCTCACAGATCATCTCATTATTACAGATAAGAGATATATTGTACAGTGTAGAGAGCTTCACTGATTATAACAGAACTTTGTGAGATCATGATAAACTAAGATGTACAGCTTTTTAGTGATTATAAAGGGAGTGCTCTTTGTGTAATAGCAATGGACAGCACAAACATATTGAGGTTAAATACACACAATATTAAGTTTAGAGCCCTCAGTGATTTGATTCTGGAGCGCGCCTACTGCTGATGTTGTTTCTGAAGAGTTTCTTAACTGATATTTAGTGTGAGCCCTGTTCACGTTACACATCTACTATTAGAGCTATTGTGGGATAGGTTTATTGTTATCATTCAATTTATGCTTATTTCAGTTGTTAGATCAGGTCCCCACGCCAGACAATTAGGATCCAGCCCCGGACACCAGATCCCGTCAGAAAATATCAGTCTTTCGGTAACAGGACAACTAGTCAGCAAGCTGTAGTTACCCCAACCCCACTAACAAGCAGGTTTCTGTCAGTTATGAAGTTGACTGACGAAAGCCAGAAAAGAGCAGAAGCAGGAGATGAAGTGATGATGGTAAAAAAGGTATAACAGAATTTATTGAACAGTTTTAGCTGCGTATGTCTCAATGTTCAAACTTCGTCTGGGGAGTACACACCATTAAACACACCATTAAAACGGATTCAACATCCCATAAACCTTGAATTTCCATAAACATCCCCGTTATCTATTTCTTAGACCAAACAATTCATGAAACCCCACAATCATGGAACTGAACAATAATGAAAATGCATAAGCAAGAAAAATAATAAGAAATATAAAATATAAAAACATATAAATGAATAATATATATGAATAAATGAAGAAATGATAAATACTTAAATAATCAAATAAATAATTAAATATGAATTATGAGAATGACTAATGATTGTAAAATGATTATGAATAATTATGTAAATAAATGATTATAAATGAAATTAAAAACAAACATTAAATTTAAACACAACACAACAATTTGCATGGAAGGATCTAAGGATCCTTCACAGTATTATTTATATCTTATATTTTGAGGCTCAAATCCCTGGCTGCAGCAAGTGGAGTGTGCTAACTGCACATGTGTGACATACATGTTGGAGCTCTCCAATCTGAAATTGAAGAAACTGTCTGGATCAAGGGGACCAAGACCATGACTGACATTTCAGCCTGGATGATGCCCACCAGTGTTGACAAACCAGCTCTTATAACATCAACTGTCATAAGAGTGTGCTGTCCCAAAAACACAGCAACCTCAGCTGCCATCAGATGGGATATAGACAATAAAGAAACGCAAGGCAGACCTATGTCACTCCGACAGCACCTCAGCACAGGAACCTGACAGTGGAGCAGTGTGGGGTCATAACTGAGGTAGAGGCATCACTTGATGGGTTTCATTCACTGCACATGCTGTGGGAAAGACTGCTTTTAAATGTGTGGCAGATTGTTGAATACACACCTTGAATACAACATTTCTAAGTAAAATGGCCATAAAATAAAATGATTCTCTATGATAGCTAATTGAGTAATTGTGCTTTTTAACTCGGTTATATATTATATACAGTGATGTGGATGGAGAGGCTGTGGGGGTTGAGTCGATGGCTTCATTCCTCTTTGAAGGATCGATTAAAAGCAAACGAAATTCCATCATTTTGTACAGATGAAGGAAACTGTAATAGCTTGTCCTGCAGTTGTTCTCAAGTTCTCAAACTTACTTTCAGTTTTCAGGATAGGTTGGACCAAAAACAATGTAAACTTTTAGCATCAGATACAAACAAATTTTATAAGAACATTTTACACAAGCATAGCTCAATACGTGATGTAAGTTTTTTCTCAATATTTGTGCCATGGCCTTAGTGGTTAGTGGCTCTACTCTCTCCCTGCTTGGCGTTTTACTTTAAAAGTTTGTGTTTTCAAGCTGAATCACCTGTTTAACAACAGGAGACTGACATAGGGAGGCGGGTGCCTTTTTGTTTCTTAATTTTTGAGGCTAGTAGGGAGGTAAGACTATGTTGTTTCTTTGTTCTCTTTTTTAAGTAGGAAAGAGGTTTAATGCGGTAGTTAGTTTGTGAGTTTTGTTTATTATTTTGGCCTTTCCCCCTCCTGAAGTTTTCAGTTTATTTGTCTCCTAAAATGTATCAATTAATACCTGGTTATATTTCTTGGTTGATGACTTGTTTAATTTAATTAGTGAAGCGGGAGATGAGACTCCAGGCACCTTGTTACTTGCGGGGCTGAGGTGCTCTATTATCAAAAGTAAATCCTCGTGTGTTGTTAATTTAATTGTGCGGGCCGGACAAGGGGCTGTGGTGGTGCAGCCATTTGCCCGTGCTCACACTCATGCACACACAACAATGACATAATGTGCAAGAGAATGAATGAGATTCTCCAGCATCATGTTGAGAGATGTGGCACTTATAACTTCGGTCGTGTTCCCGCTTGGCTACACAGAATTCTCTGGGTAATTAGAGAAGGTCTTATTTTTAAGTTGCGTTGCAAGCTATTAAAAATTATATGTTATAAAAAAAATAACATTACGTATAGACATTGTTTATTACTGCAATCACATGTTTAAAACATTTTTGCTGGTATCCTGAATACGTTCAAGTGTCTGAGGCCTTGAAATTTAAAGGACAAAGATGGAAATGAATATGTGAGGAGACAGGTTTTTGTTAGTAGTGTTATTCTTTGTTCTGTTAGGTAGTAGCTTAACTACTCTCTAGTTAGTAGAGTTTTTTTTTTTTTTTGTATTGACTCAAAACACTTCACTATGCTTAGAGATGCCCAGCTGTCAGATAATTCAGCAAACTGGATGGAAACAAACTAGCACATGAGAAAAATCAGGAGCCCTATAAGATGTGAAAAGTCTGATATAGGGAACTTCTGTTCATCGATTAAGGCAAACCCCCAGTTGGCACAAGTAAACCAATTTAGTTCTCTTTCGGTTCTTCTTGCGCTTGAGCAAACAAACGCACATCGCCAATTTAAACATTCAAATGCAAAAGTACACAAAAGAGCTTAATTCAGCTCCCGCTGTGTTCTGTGCTTACCGCATCTCACAGCCTGCGAACACTGAATTGAATTTTGCCTCTTTCTTTTTAATGGACAAATACATACAAAAATATAGCTGCAAGCAGCAATTGCGGGGCCAAGCACAAAAGAGGCAGAATGAGGAGTTAAGCACGGCAAGGAGCAGCAGACCGACTACAACAGTGAGTAACTTAAGCCATTTTAGGATAATATCAGTTGAAATGGCTGAAAAATCATAAATACAACCAATCGTAATAAAATTTAATAAACGAAAACGGTTTCGTATATCGACACGAAATTCATAACTTTTTGCCAGCATAGTCTGAAGATGATCTGAGTCAAATTTGGTGAAGATCGGACTAACAGTCTGGGAGGAGTTCGAAAAAGTATGTTTTATACATTAATCAAAATGGCGGACAGGAAGTTTGGCCAATTTCGGCATAATGGGTATCAATGTTCTCGACTTGACCCACGGAATCTATTGGCATCAGTTTCATTCCAATAGGCTAATGTAAACAGAAGTTATTAGCATTTTTGTAAATTTCATTATTAATGTTTAGTGAATGGCGTATTACTTCTGACCCATAGGTGGCACTGTTACCAAATTGATGTGGCTTGGTCAGAGTGTGGTGACAATAACACATATAAAATTTGGTGTCAATATGTCAAAGCTTTGCAGAGATACAGACTCGGATGCAATTTGGCATCTTTCCAGTAAATTCGTTGATGCGCTAAACGAAAACTTTTCATGCTGGCAAAAAGTTATGGATTTTGTGTCGATACACGAAACCGTTTTCATTTAGCGCATCAACGAATTTACTGGAAAGATGCCAAATTGCATCCGAGTCTGTATCTCTGCAAAGCTTTGACATATTGACACCAAATTTTATATGTGCTATTGTCACCACAGTCTGACCAAGCCACATCAATTTGGTAACAGTGCCACCTATGGGTCAGAAGTAATACGCCATTCACTAAACATTAATAATGAATTTTACAAAAATGCTAATAACTTCTGTTTACATTAGCCTATTGGAATGAAACTGACACCAATAGATTCCTTGGGTCAAGTCGAGAACATCGATACCCATTATGCCGAAATTGGCCAAACTTCCTGTCCGCCATTTTGATTAATGTACAAAACCTACTTTTTCGAACTCCTCCCAGACTGTTAGTCTGATCTTCACCAAATTTGACTCAGATCATCTTCAGACTATGCTGGCAAAAAGTTATGAATTTCGTGTCGATATACGAAACCGTTTTCGTTTAGCGCATCAACAAATTTGCTGGAAAGATGCCAAACTACATCTGAGGCTGTATCTCTGCAAAGCTTTGACATAATGACGGCAAACTTTGTGTGTGTCATTGTCATTTCACACAGAACACGTCACATCAATTTGAAAACAGCACCACCTGTTGGTCAAAAGTGAAAAGCCATTAAATTTTATTACGATTGGTTGTATTTATGATTTTTCAGCCATTTCAACTGATATTATCCTAAAATGGCTTAAGTTACTCACTGTTGTAGTCGGTCTGCTGCTCCTTGCCATGCTTAACTCCTCATTCTGCCTCTTTTGTGCTTGGCCCCGCAATTGCTGCTTGCAGCTATATTTACTTTTGTAGTTTTAACAAGAATTAATTTATATTTATTTTATACAGTGAAGACTATACAATGCTATTTTACATTTGATTATTTGGTTTCTGTACCTGAAAACCTACTAACTTAAATCATTGATTAATTTGCATCTTAGTTCTCTTCATTTATTTGTGCTGTTTACACAATTTCAAACAGGGCCCACGGGTACAACCTGCACCAGGGCCCCGCAAACTCCAGCTATGGCCCTGAACATGCGGATTTCCTTTTGCTTGATTTCTGAATTGGGCATTTACGTGTAACACATTTCTGATTAAAACACACATATTCCAGGTTTGGGAATTGTCTTAATTGAAATTAGTCAGTCGTACATGGGATTTACAGGTCAGCAACACTTGGGAACATCATCATTTCTGCTTTAGCTGTGTCTGTTAAGAGATCAACATTTACAGCATTTTAAACCGCAGTCACCTGCTCCTAATTCACACACACCTGTGCCTAATCAAATCGACTGATACCAGTCCTGAAAGACAACCAGCACCGCACATTCTATGAATGACTGAGTGGGGGATGTAATATGTAAATATAATGGACACCTGTGACTCCTGAAAACAGAGCAATGACATTTGTTGCTTAGTAGACAAGTGAATCCATTTGCATAAGTTTATTATGAAGCAAGGCAAGCAATCAAAGATGATAGATGAGGGTTGTAATAAGAAGTCACAGACAGACAAACAAGTCAAGGCAGTAATCCAATAATGTAAGCCAGGGTACTCAGACAAAAATAGTCAAAACACATGAAATCAAATAACAGTGAAGAATGTACTTTACAGAGAGTGAACAATGAACAGTGACTCAAGATATATACACTCAAGATATATTTTAGATATAGACTCAAGATATCAAGATACACCCAAGCTCGTTTGCAGATCTACTCCCACACGACCAAAAAAAAAAAAAAAATAAAAAAAAATAAAACTGTATTAATCTATAACAAAATAGAAAGGTTTGATCATGTTATATTCCACATTTTAGCTTATTGGCAACATGAACTAGACTGCCAGTCAAATCAACCCTAGGCCCTGAATATTGATTTCATTTG
This sequence comes from Labeo rohita, assembly GCF_022985175.1. Classification (NCBI taxonomy): domain Eukaryota; kingdom Metazoa; phylum Chordata; class Actinopteri; order Cypriniformes; family Cyprinidae; genus Labeo; species Labeo rohita. The sequence goes on along the minus strand of NC_066877.1, from coordinate 40,263,691 downwards.
TTTGTTGACATCTCTCCTTATTAACATTATTTTGTAATATCAACAGCATATAATTCAGTTTTCTATCACATGTAATCATTGTTTTTCACTTTTTATAGTGCATCTATTTCACAGGAAAAAAAAAACATAACAGAAAAATATAGTTTTGTATTAGTGTATAACAAAATAAACATTCATAGTTTCTTAGTTTTTCATTTTATGTTGCGTTACTTGTGTAGCAGCTGCATTATTAATGCACACTTACTGTTTCTTACAGAAGACCTTTCTTCATTATGTGGCACAGGCAACAGTGAAGAAGCTTCCCAGGCAGCTTCCCCAAAGAAAATTTAGAACAAGGAACCCATCACACATGGTCATTACTTGTCTGCTCTGTGATGTCTCTTATGATGAATGATCACAGATGAAGCAGTGTGGTCACAAGTTACATACGTTACCACTAGAAACACAGAGGCACTCCTAATTAAATTTCATCAGCCAGCACTGAACGTCTTTTCATTTATTGCAGGCTTGTCTCATCTCCCTGAAACGTGACCAGTGTTTTCAGGGTGCTTTCATTTGTTTTTGTTACCTCAACCCAGACAGGGCAGTCTGCAATGTGCAGTACCTCAGACAGTGGATGCATCTCTGAAAGCCAATAATACACTATGAGTGAAATGACTAATGTCCAAATGAATTAGTGCACAATTCGTTTTTTTTACTGATGTCTCCCTAAAAATGTGAATGAATAAATAAAATAAAAATAATTATAATAGTTGCAATAAAATAAAAAGGTAGAGTTTAAGGAAATGTGAAAGTGTGGTGGTTACATAAAAGGAAAAAAAAAAAATTAATAACATATTGTAAAACAAATATGTGAACTTAAAATGAAAGTGAATGTACCAGTTATCTGTCCATAATAATGATTTTCCAGACCCAAGTCGATCAGTTGACTGCTTTTCCTGTGTTGACCTGTGAGGGTAGGTCACGCTGCTCAGACAATACTCTGATAGTGAAGAAGCAGTCTCTATCCTGTGTACAAGGGGGAAAAATGCTTCCCTGCCAATCACAACTCCTGTCCTGTGGCCTCATGGGATAGAAAAGGGTCCACTGCATGCACACTTCAGTATCTCAGCAGAAGCAGTAGGTCATGCGGGTTCTTTTCACATGCTGTTTTATGAAAACATTTTACGAATAGGACAAGTACAAGGTATTTTTTTATAAATACATATGTCCAGAGCTGCTAAGTTCAACATGAGTGAAGCTCTTACACTGTGTGACACTCACTCCTAGTCTGAAGGCTGTACAGTGCCTTGCGAAAGTATTCTTACCTCTTCAGTTTTACATGTTTGTTGTTGCTGTCTTATGTTAAACTCTTTTAAATTCCACATCAATCTGTTTTTTTCCACATCAATCTACAATCCATACATCATGTCAAAGCAAAACCAGAATTATCACAACATCATAAATTTATTAAAAATAAAAAACCTGAAATAAGCACATCGCATAAATATTCATACCCTTAACTCAGTACTTAGTTGAAGCACCTCTACTGCCTCAAATCTTTTTTGGGTATGATGCTACAAGCTTTGCACATCAGCATTTGCCAATTATCTGCTATTCTTCTCCTCACCTCTTCACCTCTCAAGCTCTATCAGCATGGATGGGGTCTGGCAAACATTTTCAGGTTTCTCCAGAAATGTTTGATTGGGTTCAATCCCAGACTCTGGCTGGGCCACTCAAGGACATTCACAGAGTTTTCTATAAGCCACTCTTGCTGTGTGCTTAGGCTCATTGTCATGCTGGAAGGTGAACCTTCTGCCCAGTGTGAGGTTCTGAATGCTCTAGACTGGGTTTTTTCAGTAAGACTATCTCAATATTTTGGTGCATTGAGCTTTTCTTCTACTCTGACAAGTCCCTCAGTCCCTGTCGCTGAAAAACAGCCCCCACAGCATGAGGCTGCTGCCAGCACACTTTACTTTTGGGATGGTGCTCTGCAGGTGAGGGGCTCGTCAGAGTAGAAGAAAAGCTCAATGCACCAAAATATTGAGATAATCTTACAGAAAACCCAATCCAGAGAATTCAGAACCTCAGCCTGGACTGCAGATGAGCAGAGCTGGTTTCCTTCAAACATGATGCTTGGAATTGAGGTTCATCAAACCAGAGATTCTTGTTTCTCACAGTCTGAGGGTCCTTTAGTTGCTTTCTTGCCAAGTGTGTTTTCATGTATCTTCACTGAGGAGAGGATTGAGTCTTGCCACACCGCCATAAAGCCCAGAGTGGTGGAGTGTTGCAGTGATGTGTGTCCTTCTGTAGGTTTCTCCTATCTGCACATATGATCTTAGAGCTCAACTACCATGAGTGACCATCAGCTTCCTGGTCAACACTCTAGCCAAGGTCCTTCTCCATCAATTGCTCAGTTTGGTCAGGCCAGCTCTGGGAAGAGTCCTGGTAGTTCCAAACTTCTTTCATTGAGGGTAACAGAGACTACATGCTTCTGTGAACCTTCAATGCAGCAGAACATTTCCTGCACACTTCCACAGATCTGTGCATTGCCAAAATCTGAATTAAGACTCTAAATTAATCATTTCTGTTTCTCATAATTTGTCATTGGCTACATTTATTATTTTTTCATTTTTTGGAGTTTGGTCAAAGTTTAACGTGTTGGGGAATCTGGCTATTGAACATATAATATTTAATTTTATTCTGCTCAAACGAAAGAAATTAACCAAATTACTTGGATGAAGATTTGTTCATTTTGCTGAGCGAAATTCAACGATTCAAGTCAGTAAAATGATTGGATCTTCCCATACAGTATTGATAGCTACACACTGACATAATATTTAAGGTTAAGATGGAGAAGGTTTTGGATAGATGTAGTCTCGTAGATAAATAATACAATATGATGTCTGTTATAGTGGCCTTGAAGATTTTACCTCATGAAGCACTGAAATAATGCAAATACATCTGCGTTGACTCATGTTTAGTTCTGCAAGTCTTGGTTTGAATATACAAACTAGGGATTTTTTTTTTATTTTATTTTTTTTTTAAATCTGTGCTGTGACCTTGATAAACTCACAAATGTTGATATATTAGCTTTAAGAGGACATACTATTCCCTCACACCATGAAAACATCTTAATATGAAGTCTTAGATTATTACATTTATATTCTCATCTCTTTTGACAAAGTCATTTAATGTAGGTGATATGTAATCTGCAAAGAGAAATAAAGGATGAACTCAGAAAGACTAAGAAAAGTTATAAGAAAAAGGAGGAAGTGATTTTCTTTTAACATTTGGGAAAGGCTATAGATATTACTACTGGGTTCAAGGTCAAGAGAACTGACTCTATGAAATGTTGATTATGAATCTAATGGGCAGCTTGCATAAAAACTCAATTACTTTTTATTTTTGATTTGATGTGCAGGACTTAGTGAAGGACCTAGTGAAGGGAACAGATATAAAGCAGGGGTGCTCAACCCTGGTCCTGAAGATTTACTTTCCTGCAGAGTTCAGCTCCAACCCTGACCAAACACATCTGAACCAGCTAATTAGGATCTGAAGGAGCACTTGATAATTACAGACAGGTGTGTTTGATCAGGGTTGGAACTAAACTCTGCAGGAAGGTTGATCTCCAGGAACAGGGTTGGGCACCCCTGCTAAATTTTTTTTTTTAATTTAACGATAAATATAATTATTGTTCTCATTTTGATGTCATACAGGTTTTGGTTGTACCTTGTTTCACAGTATGTGCATACTGTGCATGTGCATATATGCAGAGCAGTACTGTAAAGCAAAGAATTCTGAGTTTTTAAGTATTGTAGCTCCTTTTTAGTAATAATACTGAATGCATGCATTTTTAGCAAACCAATACTAGTTAATTTAGCTCATGATGTGTGATGATTCACTGAACCAATGAATCTAGAATATATAAAAGTTTAATTTTTTAAAATGTTACAATAAAAAAAATAACAACTTTTTCATGCTATTCTAATTTTCTGAGATGCACCTGTAGATGTCTCACTGATTAAACCCCTCATTCCGCTCAATCAGCTGCTTAGTGTGTCACACAAGGAGGCATGTAAACATTCTAGAAGGTGGATGCTAAGGACTGAAGTTAAAGTTGACCTATTATGTCCCTTTTTACAAGATGTAAAATATGATGTCCCCAGTGCATGTATGTTATGTTTTAGCTCAAAATACAATTAAAATTGCCACTTTTGAGCCAAAATGCACCATTTTTGTGTGTCCCTTTAAATGCATATGAGCTGTTCTTCAGAAGAGGGCGAGGTTTCAAGAGCTGGCAAAAACAAAACAGCCCTTGAACACACACTGAAAATGTCCGAAACAGTAAATTCAGCCTTACATGCTTAAACTGGAATTTAAAAGTCAGTCATCTGATTGTACAGTGCATAATAAATGAGTGTTTATGAATTACACAGACGAGGAACACAGTGCGATTAAAAATAACAACATAGCTGGTCTCATGGTGCAAATGTGTGCTATCACAAACTTTATGTGTCCCACTTGTGATTTTGAGCTTGACAAATTCAAGAGGTCAACTTTACATTGCTTTCATATGCAATTTTTAACTACAACATTCCTATTCACGATCATTCTGGCAGCACGTGAAGGCAGCATTAGAGAAAACAGGCAGAGACAATGCTAGCTTTAGCAACATTAGCCTTACAAAGTGCCAAGAAGCTCTTTTAGAAAGGCAATATGGAAAATATAAAAAATATGGTATGATCCATAAACGCACAGACTGATTTTGAGTAGACGCCATAGTGACGTCACTTGCAGCTGCGTGCACATAGTGGTTCAGAAAAACACTGGTAACAAGTGGAGGTAAACAGGAAAAATCCATGGAATAAGATTGGAATGCAAATCATTTTTGTAAAATACTGTAGTCAAAGACGCCGTTTGAAGCTAAACGCAGATGATTAAACGTACATACATACTATGGATGAAAACTGCTATGATGACTCTACTTTTAAAGCATAAATTGGATTTAAACAATAGGTCTATATATTCACATATGCTGTTCATAGGGGACATGTTGTATTAGCCCTACAGTTACAGCATGAAATATTATTTAAACTTACTACTATTAATTACATAACATTTTTATTTTATCTCACACTTCGTACTTTTTTTTTTCTCACAAATGTAAGTTTATATCCCTTAATTCGGACTTAATAACTCGATTTAACAAAACTAATGACTTTGTTAATTCTGAGGGGGAAAAAAAGCCAAGGTGTGGGACATAAACTCTGAGCCGAGAATGACGAGTTCTTTTTCCTCTAGAGTTGTGAGATATAATTTCGTAATTGTGAAATAAAGTCAGAATTTTGAAATATAAAATCTAATTTACTTTTTTTATTTTTTTATTCCATGGCTCCATAGACTACCACTTGAATTGTCCACAAAAAAAAACGGCATCCCTGTTTCGGATCTGTAAGACTATCCCAATATCTAACGTCAATTTCGTCAAATAACAGTGCTTATTGCTGGCAGAGATTTTACCCTTTTAACCATTATAGGCTGGTTGCTTTCACACACTGCAGTCACACAACTGTGTTCAAACACCTTATAAAAAGGGATTTTTGCATAATAGGTTCCCTTTTTAAGAAACACTGTTCTACATAGTCTGTACCCTGATTTACCATAAAGACGAAGAAGTGCCACCTTTGCACATCAGGTATTCTGCTTCAAACTGATTCCACCTGAGGTGAAAGCGCAACATTTTTGTGTAATTAGATTAGATTCAACTTTATTGTCATTGTGCAGAGTACAGTACAGAGCCAATGAAATACAGAAGCATCTAACCAGAATAGCAAAACCTATGTATACTCAAATATAAAATATTACTTCTGAAAGCTGCAATCAGACTGGATTCACTCAAATAAGTGCATGTAAACATACTCAGTGATGATGGCTCATGGATCACTCCTTGCTGGCACTGAACGGCCAACTTTTGGTTACTAGACTTTAGCTTTAACTACTACTAACACACTCTGATTTGTCTTCCACAGCCTTACATTGACACCTTATGATTGAGTTTAAAACTGAATTACAATGCTTCATACCACAGTATGCATATGTGCACACATGATTGTGTATTAGTGAAACCAATCCTAAGCATATTTACATGTACAAATGAACACCACACTTCAGGTATGTCCATATGGTTAGTCTCTACTGAAAGGTATTCTTTATTTGAATTTTTCTCTTCATTGTCGATTGCATGCTCTTTGTCAAGTGTCAAGTCAAATGTCAAGTTCCTGGCTATATTCATCTCAGCAGTAGTTGTGCACTAGTGTGACATCATCACGTACCACCCCAATCTGAGTTAAAACAAAACACTTTGTTGATAAGTCTTCCCCTGAGCTGAAGAGAGTGATCAAGTCAGTCAAAAAGAACCGAACATAAGTATTATTGCATAACATGAAACAAAATGGTTATAATGGCAAACAACTACTGGCTTATTTCGGATTTGACCCTATGGATGCCTCTAAAAATATTGGTATTGTTAGAAATCGTTGGGAGTTATGGCGTGAAGAAATAAATGTGGGGTGCTTCTCAAACAGACGGCTACATCCTTCTTAGAGTCCACTCAAGGCTAAAATGAGACGGTCTAGAAAGTCCACATGTGCGTCATAACTTTAATACTTTAAATGTACTTTACATGTCTTTGTATTAACTGACTTTCTACGAATGCAGTATAGTCTCCCTGTTGTCTCCCATTGGTTTATGTCATGGGCAGTTAATTTATAAACCATAATGCCTCCATCTTCAATATCGTTTTGTCCTGCATTACATAATGAAACTGGACAAGTTCAGTGCCTTCAACGCATGCTTAATGAAGGACATAAAACAAAGGATGCTTCAAATTGAGATGGCCTTTGGGAGTGCTTGATGTGGCAGCCTTACTAGGATGCAGACTTCCATTTGAGAAACATCCCTGTGTAGGAGCAGTAGTGAAGGACCACTAGGGGACACCTTGTTTTGTCCTCATGGCATGCTTCCATGTTTGGCATATTCACCATCAAATACTGTCACGTGGATGCTGAAGTGCTGAATTATAAAAATCTATTTGGTTTTGTACAGGCTATACAGTGGTAAGATGTGGAACTCAAAAATGGTCAACTTTGAAGAAGAAAAAAGCAGCTAAAATTTGGCTAAACTTTTAACTAAAATCCAAGATGATGAACATTCCAACATGGCTGACACTGAAAGTACATTGAATTTGGCTTGGCCCCATTGTAAAGTGGGGGAAAAAGGCAAAAAACTAGATAGGTTAAGTGGCAAATTCTAAATTTACCCTATGGTTATTTGGGCTGCCACATATTTCCATGACAGAAGAAAAGATAACTAACAACGCTTTTGGGGCATTACACATCTTTGGTGCTTGATGCCTATCAGTATGCATATTTTCCCTACTCTGTTGTATTTCATACAGATATTTACATATAGCAAAGAAAATATGTGAATAAATAAAAATAAAACAACTATAAAAGATACTTGCAGAAAACCTTGTAAACAAAGAAAACAAAATATGTTACAGAAGTACAAAGGAAAGTAAGGAAAGTGGTTACTATATAAGCAAATTTATGAAGAGAGGGGGGCAGCATGTAGAACACGATTTATTCCTTCAGGGAGAAAATGTTCAGGTGGGGCAGATCCCATTCGATGGACCATCGCTGAAATATATAATGACATTAAAAAAGTCACGAATTATTTTAACAAACCGCTATGCAAATCACAATAAATTGCTGCTGATACCGTTAACAAAATAATGAACTTAGTTGTTTAAACTTAGTAATATAAAGTTATTGAACAAAGTTAACTCTGCCAAGTGTGTAATAAATGAACTTTGAAAATAAATATTTGTATTATATTATGAGTTAAAGTAAACGCCCTAATTCAACATAAATTGTGCTCTTGTTGAAATAAGCTATAATATTTATACTAACTTTTGCTGTTAATCAAAACTAAGACATAATTAAGTCTGCTTACCTCAGGGTCTCCAGTCCTGCTCTTCAGGGCCACCTTCATGCAGAGTTTAACTTGGTGTCATTTTTAAAATACTTAATTAAAGAGACAAAATGGCTGCTGGTGACAGATTGACAGGAGTTTATTTAACAGTAAGGAACAAATTGATCCAGCCACTTCATTCGTCTAATTAAGTGTAATGACAAGACAGGTCAAATAACCAATGTTTGTTCTGTCGGTAACTTTTATAGTGTAAGTGTCTATGATCCAACTGATCTCAGTTTCACTGAAGATGTTATTAGACTTTAGAACTGACTACAGCTCTTAAAACTATGAAGAGAATCTCCAGACTTAGAGATACAGGCTAAAAGAGACCAGGGAGCATGGATTCAATAGATCAAGACAAGCCTCCACATTGCCTTAAAAGTTAAGTATCACCAGTATCACTGATAACCTTTAATGCTAAATTTAATTGTTACCAAAAATACATAAAAATTGAATGGATGAATGAATGAATGAATGAATGAACAAATAAATAAATAAATATTTTTGGCTACAAAATCAACTGGTCAAAATCTTTGCTAGTCCCTTTAAATTATGCCACAAACACAAATGTGTCTTAGCAATTTACTTACATATTTCACTTATCTAATAACTTACATCTCAATATTTTGAGAATTATGGTATGCTTAAGCATAAATTATAAGAGGACTTACAAAGATGGGCATCACTGAAACTGACATTATATGGCAAGATAGCATTAATAAAAATGAATGTGTCTTATTTTTTTCAGTTTTTAATCTCAGCCCCAGAAGATTACTTCATGGAACTGCAGAGGGTGACTTTGTCAGGATAAATACACTCAGACAAAACGTCAGTTTAATCCAAGCAAGTTTTATTGAACAGAATTGATGACGGAGTGCAAATGTGAGTAACTGAGGCAAATGAACAGTACCGAATAATTGTAAATAATGAACAGAAGAGTGTCTTTCTTGCACAGGGAACCATCAAGATGGATGGATGTGATGAGAGCAGCACACGCCTCAGGTAAACGGAGATGGGGAATGTCAATATAATATAACAACAGATGGACGACACTTGGAGGGAATCGTCTGAGATCACTAGAAGATATCACTTTGAAGATCACAGGAGATAAACTGGGATGCACACAGGAACTGAAGTTCAGGTGAGAATCACAGGTAAGAGCCTGTGTCCTTGTTCGAGGCCAAACAACAGGGAAACTGAAGTGTGTGCTTATATCTGGCAGGTAATAAGGTGAATAAATGAGTGACAGGAGTTGGTGATTAGTAGTCTGGTGATTGAGAGCATTGTGTCACGGTGCTGGGGGAGCCTTGTGAGCCCATGACAGTTTATTATTAAAAAAACAAAAACCTTGCATGAAACCGAAATTAATCTAATGTTCACACTGCATGATTTTAGTTGCATCTAGCTGATTTTGTGTACACACTACACACTACATACATTTGTCAGCGATTTCGACAAAACTGTGAGAGAGTGAAAATGAGGGCAAAAATCATGCAGTTGAGCTGTACCCACAGTTGTCACTGTTTGCTGGCTCAAAAATTTCCAGGTTGAAGCTACACTCTGCAGGAAGGGGGCCCTCCAGTAGCAGGATATGACATCCTTGTCAAGTTTACTATTTGTTGTCATATTTGTTAAAAATGAACTATTATGTTTATTATACTATTTAAATACTATATTTATACTATTTATTGCTGCTGGTTGTTGTCTGCCTATTGTTTATTATTGCCTACTTTTCAAAACATTAATCAACATATTCTCAGTAAACAGTATATCCTTGCTGGTGTGTTCCTTCAGTAAACTGAATGATGTACACACTGTTTCATACTATGACATTAAATATTATGTCATATTTTTTATGTCATACTTTTTCTTTTGTTTTACTTCTTTAGTGTCAATTACGTTCTAATCTGATTTTTTTGAGAAGAGATGAAAATAGGGTTACTATTGGCTTTTTCCTCTTCTTTTTGTACAAGGAACTCAAAATTCAGGTAAATATTTTAACTCACCCAACTCTCTTTGAGCTGGAAAGTGTTTTCCTGGGTCCTTCTGAAGTCGAATCTCCTTGACAGAGAAGATGGGGGCAGCTGGAGTGATAGAATTTAACAAATAATTAATAAAGACAAATAATTATGACATTTCAGTTGTGAATGTATGACTTTATAAATGTGCAGAAATTGTTCTGTTCAAGACTGTCCCTGCAAATGTATGTACACAGGATTACATCTTACAAACCAAATGAGCTTATAAGACCATAACATTCCTTCTAGTATGAAATACTTACTGTCAGCCAGGTCCTGCACTTTTTCTCCCAGATCTCTGAAATAAATGTGCCGAAGAGCCACTTCTGCTGAAATCCGCCGCCGTGCTTCAAACTAAAAAACACATACATCTAGTGTGAAGTGTGAGTTTGTTTTCTATGTGCATGTCTACAAATGGGATCTCACCGCAAATACTGCATTAAAATATAAATTGAAACCTTTTATGTTGTACATGTCTACAAGTCCAAGTTAGTTATGAGTTTGTAATGGTGATAGCCACCCAAAACACAAATAAACTCTTTTTAAAGATTTTTTTTTTTTTGGATGCCAGACAGAACTTTCATTATCCCAGGACAGCAGGACATCCCAGGACAGCAAACAAGCAGAAACTAAAGACCACTTGTTACTTAGTTAATACACAGAAATATTTAAAAAATTGTGTGTAATTGAGTGCAGTGTGGGTGTAGTATTGTGTAAACGTGGCTTTGTGTAATAGCGGTATAGGGTACACTGACCAAGGTTGGTGGTTAGGTAGCTGGAGAATGCAGCAGGTCATCAACAGACACTATAAGAATGCAGCTTGCTTTGTCTTCACTTCAGAACAGCTTACTTGGAAACAGTCATTCTTGAAAGTGCAATGCTTGAAACGTCGAACTCCAAAGCACACCCAACATCATGCACAGGAAGCATCAAATCATTAAATCAACATTGTGATTTGTGGCCATCTTTTCCACCCAATCGTTAATTCATCTCGCACATTGCACACCAACTCACTGGTGACGTGTCATCGCCATAATGTTGTAACATTGTTACTACGCTACTATGCTACCATAAATTTCAAACGTAGGATTTCTTCCACCTCATCAAAGGCTTCTTGAAATAGTCCAAGAAGTTTTTGCTTTTCCTGGAACTCCAAATCCTCAGCTGCTGAAAAACACATTTATAAGTTACAGACGTGTACATCCTCTATTTGATACAGTAAGACCCATTCCATTTTGGTGCTAACTTTGCACAAAATTTATGCTTTGCAGTTTATTGGGGAATGTTTTGTAGCCATACACGGTCTTTGATTTTAAATGTTAAGTCTCTCCTCTTTTTGTTGTAGTTGTCTCACGTAGTTTTCTTACTATTTTCTTTGGCTTGCGTTTGCAATTGATGAAGATGATGAACCACATCATAGGAGGCAGCATCTGTAGTTAAATTAAGACCACAAAACATTTTACCAAGCTGGAGTTCTGCTGCGGATAGTCCGGTGGTCTCTTGAATGGCTGAATTCAGGGCAAATCGGAATCCTGGTAAGAACCGGTCCTACTTCTTGTGGTTGTCATCCACAAAGGCTGCCATCATGTTATTGAGGCTCCGATTCACTCTTTCAGTTATGATGGGCTGTGGGTGGTATGTTGTGGTTAATTTACTGCAATTCTCACACAACTTTGAATACAAGCTGTACATCACTGTCTGAGAGTTGGAAATCTGCTATGACCCACTGAATCAGGATCTCCTTTCTAAAAAAATAGCGGAAACATTTTGGGGAGCAGCGTTATGAATGGGGAACAACTTCACCCATCTGGAGTTATAATCCACAAAAACAAGCATGTATTAATTTTGGTTTGTACTTTGAGGTAATAGGCCCATGATGTTGACTCCCAGCATTTGATTCAGCCGAGTGGTAGTTTTTTAGATTTGTTGTAGTTTTCCAGCTGGTTTGTGATTATCACTCTTTAACATTTGCCATTTCACACATCTCCTTACATGTTGTTTGACGTTGGACTACATCCTGGGCCACTTCCTGAAGTTGCATGTATGTTTTGAACATCCTACCATGTCCACTCAGGGGAGTGGAGTGGTAATGCTGCAGTAAGGATGACCGGAGACTGCTAGGAAAATACACTCTATAGTGGAACTGGTCATTTGGCAGGTGAGTTTTCTGATATAACTTGTCCTCAACAACCTCATACTGGTCCATCAGACTTACACAGTTCTCTGCAACTGCTTGCAACAGTTTTGTAACTTCAGGGTCTTTGTGCTGTTCATCCCACTGGACAGCATCTGACAATGGCAGTTCTGGATCGCAGTTCTGGAGACTGCAGCCTGCAGCTTGAGGTTGGAGATGACCTGGATAGCATATCCAAGGCTACGCTGAGTTTCCCTTTCCGGTACTCAATGACAAAATCAAATTTTTGCAGTCAGAGGATCCAACAAATGCATTTTTGCTGGTGGTTTTCGTGGAACACATGACCCATTTCAGTGCAGAATAGTCAGTGACAACTGTTAAGAGTTTGTGTTCCAGGTAGTGCTGCCATTTTTCCAGGGCCCACACGACTGCCAGACATTCTTTTTCTGTTGCTGTGTAGTTAAGTTCAGCCACAGTTAAGATTCTACTTGTATAGGTGATAATCTCTTCTCTGCCAGCATCTTTCCATTGTGCCAAGATGGCACCCAAACTGGTGTCACTGGCATCGGTGTATATGGTGAATGGGTACTAAAGATTGGGATGGCCAAGGAGAGGTGGTGAGGTAAGACAAACTTCTAGCTGTTCAAATGCTTGTTGACACTGAGTTGTCCACTGAAACCAATGTCCCTTCTTTTTAAGTGAGTTGCCGGGTTTAGCTATCCTTGATAAGTTCGGGACAAATCGATGGTACCACCTGGCCAAGCCGAGGAACCTTTGAACCTCCATCAGGTTTCAAAGGGTAAGCATGAATAGCCTCAGTCTTACTTGGGTCTGCTTTTAAATATTAATGTCCTAGAAATTAGATTTTTTTTTTTAAACAGAACGTCTTCAAATGAATAGTTAGACAGGCAGTCTCCATCCTAGGGTGCACGGTTTACCGGTACTAGAGTAGTATCGCGATACTAAGGGTCCAAAATACTAGCAGTGCCACTATATTTTTTAAATGGTAGTATCGTCATTGCGGTTCTACCGTAAGTAATGTTGTATGTGGCCTGTGGTGCAGTCGCTAAAATGTTTGAACACTTGTGCCTGCAAATAAATAATATAACGTCTTTTTTTGTTCTATCTTCTTTCTGCGTGCCCTTTAAGTGCTCAAAATACTCACTTTATATGCCATATATGGTATTGTGCATTTTCTGATACTTTAGTTCAAACACGCATCTGATTCAGTTCGTTTTTAATTTGCAATTGTCTGTTCCTGTGAATACAATGAATTTACATACAACGATTGACCGCGACAGTCTCTTAAAAAAGAGCAACTCACGTAGAGAAATATGGAATTACTTTGGATTTTTACCTGATGAGAGTGGAAGACCTATTGATGACGGAAAACCCATCTGCCAAAATGCCAACAGAGAATTCAAGCTAAAGGGGGAAACATTAAGCACCTTCAGACGCATCCCACATCTTTTGCAGAGTGCACGAAGGTTAGTGAAACTTATTTGCCTTAAATAATTTACCTTCATTTTTAAAGATGTCCTGTTTAACATTACAGTACGTTTTATACATCTGCCACTTCTGCATTTCTAAAATGTTTTTGTTTTGTTTTGTTTACACTGATTTTATTAGATTGATCAAATATCATATTACACTGATTGTATTTGATTAAATTCACACTACTAGCCTATTATAACGTAAATGTAAAACACATTTGTGTTTTCTATTGTATTGAAAATAAAATATGAAACAGGCTATTGAATTTATAATTTATTTTTTATATTTAAAAAAAATGTTTATGCCTTTTACAAGTAAACAGAATCCAAGTAATTAATTTCAAGTTGTTTACTTTTTTCAGAATCAGAACCATGCTGTCCTAACTGGTGCCCAAAGCCATACAGCTACACCCACCACCAGCAAGTTGCAACCCACCATCGACAGCCTCTTTGAGAAATCCAAGAAGTATGAAGCAACATCCAAAGAAGCAGCTGTTCTAAACAGAGCTGTGGCTGAGTTCATTTGCCTTGACCAAATACCAATATATACAGTAGAAAGGTTTGGATTCAAGCAACCAGTTAAGAAACTCAACAGCAAATACGAGCTGCACAGCAGGAACTTTTTCATGAATAATGAAATACCAAAATTGTACACAGAAACTAGAGAGACACTAAAAGCAGAGCTTGAAGGATCTGGATTTTATGCCTGTACAACAAACTTCTGGACCAGCAGAACAATGCAGTCCTACATGGCTATAACTGCTCAGTTCATAAAAAAGGACTGGCAGATGCAATCATGGTGCCTGGGCTGTGCAGACCTTAATAGTGACCACACAGCAGAGAGAGATGTTGGGAGAGCAATGGGGTCTCAATTTACGTGACATGGCAGGAATTACAATGGACAACGCTTCAAATAACATCAAGGCCTTCTCTGATTGTAACTGGATTCTGTGCTTTGGGCATAATCTTGACTTGGTAGTTCACAAGGGCCTCAGCGTTGATCATGTAGGCAACACCTTGTCTCGGCTTAGAAGAACTGTCTCTCCTTTTTCACAATCCGCCAAGCTGACAAGACAGTTAAAGTCAAAGCAGGCTGACGTTGGTGTACCACAACACAAACTGATACATGATGAACCTACCTGCTGGGGGTCAGCATATGACATGGTGCAATGCATTTAAGAACAGCAGCAAGCTGTTTGTACTATGTTAGCTGATAACAGAAACAAGTGGCACCTCATGCCAAAATACCTGGATGTTACTACAATGAAAGCGCTGAAAAATGTGCTTGGCCCTCTAAGGGAATTTACTGATGCACTAAGTGGAGACCAGCATCCCACAATTTCCTCAGTCCTGCCTCTGCTTTGGAAAAGTGAATCAATATTGACAGTGTCTACATCTGACAGCCAACTAAGTTCTCGGATCAAGGATTGCATAAGGTCTGATCTGCAAAACAGATACAATCAGAAAGAGGTACAGACAATGTTGAACTGTTGTACATTTTTAGACCTGAGATTCAAAGATACCTTTGTATTTAATGTACAAGAGGTGGAAGCACAGTTTCAGAGCAGGTTGAGGAAAGCTTGATACATGCTGTCCCATCAGAGAAGATCCCAAATCAGCAGCCTAATTTCAAGTGTCCAAAGTCAGGGCTAAGTGGACTTTTGGCAGGGATTATGAATGAGAAAAGAGGAGCAACGCCACACACAACTGAAGATGATGTTACGGTCTCTGCAGCAGAACCACAGGTAAGATTAGTGTACTCCATTTTGTATGTTTATATAAAATTAATTACAACACTTTGCAGCTAATTATGTGAACATAAAAGACTTAACTGAATGTTACGTATTTGTATTTACAGCAAAAGCTAAGGAGGGAAATGGAAACATACCACAAAATGCCAGAGACAGATGCAAGAGATGACCCACTCAAATGGTGGAGACAAAATGAGGGCAACTTTCCAGTCTTGTCAGTGCTCGCAAAAAGATACCTGCGTATATCTGCTACGAGTTGTGTATCAGAACACATTTTTAGTACATCAGGGAACATATGTTCACCCCTCCGTGCAAGGCTGACGTCACATCATGTTGATGTTGGTGTTTCTTGCAAAAAATCTGCAACAGGTCAAGAAATTGGACACCTAAACTGTAAAGGCGCCATCATTAATTTACTCAGAATTAGTAAAATGTTCTAAGACATTCTTTTGCAAGAACTTTTCAGATGAATGTATGAATTATATTTTTTCTTCAATTTCATTCTTCACTGAAATCCCAGTTTTGTGACTTTGCTTATCCAAATTCAATTCTTAATGCAGTGTTCATACTTAGTGTACCCTGAGGAGAGTTTCAATTTGCATGATTTCATTACTGAACAGATGAAGTTGCGTGGCACATTGAATTAGTTGCTTCATGACTGTTCTTGAGTTCTTGAGTTTTTTTTTAAATAGCCAGTTATTCATTCTCATTAAACAATGATTCTGAGGACAATTTGGTCTGTTTTTATTTATATCTTCGTATTTCTGAAAATTGCTTCATTTCATAGATTTGAATTAAGAATTAATACAATATCGCATGGTATCGCGATACTACTTGGTATCGTGATACTTCAGCTGGTATAGTATCGTAACGTGTTTATGGTATCGTGACAACCCTACTCCAATCTGTGAAGAACAGTCCGAATATCATGGAAGTGCTGGTTTTTGAAGGTGAGTAAATGATGATATCGTCTATATAGACAAAGTATATTCCATAAGTGTCTGGAAAGTAGTGGGAGCATTTTTGAGCCCAAACAACTTAATAATTAATTGATAGAGACCTACAGAAGTAATGAAGGCAGTCTTGGTTTTGCTGTCAGGGTCCACTGTCACCTGCCAATAGCCACTCTTGAAATTGATGGTTGAGATGATGGCTGTTCCAAAGAGTGATTCCAAGATTTTCGTAATATTGGGCAGAGGGTAAGCATCACTTTCTGTTACAGAATTAACCCTTCTGTAGTCTACACACTCTAATCGACCTTCTGTGTCACACTGCTCCCAATTTCCCCCCAACATTGTGGTCTTCACCTACCAAGCAGTCTACTCTTAAGTTCCACAAACAATTTTCACATCAACCAAATTCATACCACTTCTCCAGACAGCCCTCACTGTGAGTCCCAGGTAGATGTTGCTCTGGAAAATTGAATATTCCAGGATGTCTTCAGCCCCCAAAATGCTTCCCTCACCTACCATGGGACTGTGGCACTGACCTACTTTTAGTTGTGCATTGCCCAAGGAATAAATTTACCCTCTTTCATTTCCACATTAGAAGGCTATGAAGGTAGCACTAATCCAGAAATACACTGGACCTTCTATGTCCCTGCCACTTTGAGTTTCTTCTTCATGGCTAAAGAGGACACAGACCTGAGGCCCTATATACAGTAGACTATTGCCTTCGTCACACCCACTAGCAATTACAAATATTGGGTCATGTCCAATGGCCTGGCCAGTGCTCCCTCCATATTCCAGGGTTTCAATAATGAGGTGTTCTGGGAATACCTACATTATTATTGATATTATTCTCATATACTCGCAGAACGAGACAGACCATTGTTGTCATGTGGTGCTGGCACTCAGCAGATCGAGGCAAAGCCTGGGGGGGAAGGTTGAGCCAAAGGGGTTGAGAATCAAGGCATAGTTGTAGAACTAGAAGGCAATGGTGTAACCAATGTAATGACTGGCCAAGGCAGAGCCAGAAAAAAGAGGGAGCTACTTCATGGTCTCCTCAATTTCCTGGCCATCTTGAATAATAGACAGCAGAATAGTTTATGGTCCAAGAAAAACTGCTGCTAGATCCAAATGCTGCTAGACCTGTCTGTTCTTCTGCAATTAAGTTGCAAGAAGGATAAGTATGAGCAGGATCTAGATGCAGCAGTGAAACTTTAACAACAGCTCAAATTAATTCAAATCAATCCTACTCAGGAGAGATAAAGACACAGGAACAGAGAAACCACTTGAAATTGACATAAGAACAGACAACAAACAAAACTAAACAGGTAGTATTTACAGGGAATATATGTGATGTGATCTAAGAAAACCCAACACAAGGTTGAAATTTTACCTTTTTTAGCTTTGATAACATATGAAAGCTGAGTTCAAGCCCTTTCCAAAACTGTTTTTATTTTGCCTATAGCTTGAACGTAACCAAAGTTACGGCTATCTTAAATTGGCTTATACTGACAATTTTTAGGAATGGAATTTTAAGAAAAACAAGTTTAAAGTGAGACGGCTTTCACTTTCACTTTTACGGGTTTAATGAGAGCTGTCTGTCATGTTTGGAGTGCTACTCTGCATCATTAGACAAACAGAATGTTGTTTATCATGGGCATAGTCTCCGAACTTTTGATCACCCCTTTTATGTTTAAATAGCATGAATAATGCAGCCTGCCTTGTAGTAAAAGCAAACACAGCGCAACTGTTTGCACACTGTGCATTTAACAGACTGTCATCGGACTCCTCCTCTGATCCTTCATCTCTGGATGTGAAATAGTCCATTATAACATTGTTTAGGGCACCGACATCACCAAGATTAAGCAGATTGAGATTAGTAAAATCAGTTAAGTGAGCAGCTGCAGTACTTTAGACTGTGTATATTAAAAAAATAAGGTGAAAAAAAACTTTGCGTGCCGTAGTTTACACAGGACTGACGGAGAATGTGAATTGATACACCTTTATTAAATATGTTAGGTGGCTTATTTTGATAGGTTAACTGTTTTTGTGGTGTAAAGGGAAATAACTTCCGCAGCGCGTTCTTAACATAAGAGAAAGGCACAGTCATTTCTACTTGCTGCAACAAATTGCTATTTTTCTGCACTAAACAAGTGAATTTCCGCAAGATATTTTCAGAGATAATAGGCAAGATGTTACACAATAATAATTTAATGAAAACCTAATTTTGACAAAAAATTGACATTCAACCTATTTTTCTAATTTCCTGAAAACGTTCCAGCATGACATCTGAAGGGTTTTCCCAGATCGCATCACATATATACAGAGACTAAATGAGTGTGTTAACAAGACAAAGGTGGACATAATAGGTTATGGTAACAAACTACCATAAACTAGGTCAACTAAGGAAGACAGGAAATAAACATAGGAACTGAGAACACAAAACTAAACCAAAACAGAACATAAAACTGAACTACTCAGATGAACTTTTTATAAATGTTAACACAAAAAATAATCATGAATTTCCTTTATTAGTCTTGACTGATGGTCAATCAAACAAATCTGACATTATGCAAAAATGGTGAAGTAAAATGTAAATCATTAAAGTAGACATCAGTCAATGAAATGCTTACTTTACCTGTAATAACTGGCATAGTAGATCATGACCGTCATTGGCGATCCTGTAGAACAAAAAACACAAAATATATTATAGTTGTAGCTTTCCAGTCTCAATAAAGTGTAGTATTGATTTATCATTTATGATTTAATCACTTGCATTGTATATTTATTACAGCAAAAAAAAAAAGGTCATTCTTTTTCTCATTTGCTATTCACTTTGTTTCTTGTCAAACTGTTTTCTGTGTGTAAAGTCTGTGTACTTTTTACCCATTTGATATCCTTTCTGAAATCCTTTCCAACAGGTATGTAATGTCAGGTAATGTCCAGTACTCTCTTCCACCCTTAATACCATGACTGATGTGAGACCCTTGAGCAAGACACCAAACCCCCAACTCTGGACACCACAGCATTGGCTGCCCACTGCTCCATGTTTTTACAGTGTGTGTGCGTGTGTGTTTGATTACGTCTCACTGCTGTGTGTGTGCACTTGGATGGGTGAAATGCAGAGCACAAATTCCAAGTATGGGTCACCATACTTGGCCACACATCATGTCCTTTCTTTCCTTCCTTCCTTTCCTTTCTACTGTATGGGAAATTAGGATTGGACGTAAAAGTCAACACTAAACATTACCATGGTAGCATGCCCATAACATTTCCCACTTGTCTTTTATTGAGAGCCATAGGTGTTTCGCAAATCTGAATAAATAATTGTGAAAAAAGATAGAAATAAAGTAACAAAGAAAAAAAGTAATAAAGTTCTGAAGTAGGATTGTAATAGTATGTTATTAGTTCACATGAAAAGAATGAGATGATTAAATCACTGAATGTGTTGCTTAATGTTTATTTTTTGTTTGTTTTATTCAATTTTATTGTTTATATTTCTATTCTCTATGTTACGGATCTGGTCGGTGAGCTGCGGACCGCTCACCACCAGATGTCGCCCTCACTCTACTTACACACACAGTCTGTTGCATTCCACCCCGGACTTCATTACCCATCAGCCACCACTCGTGTCACCCGCGTCCAATCAGAGACTGTATAAAAGCCCCGGACCTTTCTAGTGCACTTCACGGATTGTTGTGATTGTTAGCGTTTCCTAGTTTCCTTGTATCCTAGTTCCCTGTGTTTACGTTCCTGCCTGGTCATCTCGTTTACGTTTGTCTGCCACCTACCTTTTCGGACTATTGCTCGGATTGTTGGATTATTCTCTTGGATTGCCCCATTTCAGATACCGTTCGCCCCTGGTTTTACTCTCGCCTGTTTTACGGACTCCCACTGTGCTTAGCCTGCGTTGTTCCTGTTTGCTTGTTCGTCTGACCCTGCCTGCATTGACCATGTATCTGTCTCGTCCTATTAATAAAAGCATGCATATGGATCCGCTCACCTCTTGTCTTATTCACTCCGTTACAGAACAATCCGTCAACACAGGATCCAGCAGCTTTCACCCCGGACATTCATTCGACATGGACACTGACAGAATTATTTTCCGGATCAAACAAGGACCACACACACTAGAGCAGTATATCCGTGAGTTTCTGGCCATTGCCAATTATTCCACCCTCCCGGACTGTACTATCATGGAGATTTTTTGTGATGGTGTCAACGAGCCACTGAAGGCGAGACTAAGACGCGAGGGTCCGCGTTCATCACTCGCGGATTTTCTGAACTTTGCACTGTTGTGTGTGGGTTCGCCGTGCACCGTGGGGGTCGCGCAGAGGGAGCGCGACAACGCGGCAATGGCGACCGCGCGTCCCACTCGCAAATTGGCGGTCATGCCTGAGCATGATGCCGCGAACGCGCTAGCCGCCTGGATCGCTCGTGAAATGGCAGCCGTGATGGAGCGCGCTCGAGCAATGGCGGCGATAGTGGTGCCCGTTCACAAAATGGCGGCGACTGTGGTGCCCGTTCACAAGATGACGGCGGCACTGGCGCGCGCTCACAAGATGGCGGCGACGGCGGAGCCCGTTCACAAGATGGCGGCGAGGACAGAGCTCCGTCACGTCACAGCCGCCATACCAGAGCCATATAAAGTTGCAGCTGCATTTCCTGAGTCAAGAAAAGTTTCCAAGTCAAGTCAAGCTGCAGCTGTATTTCCTGGGTCAAGGCAAGTTTCCAAGTCAAGTCAAGTTGCAGCTGTATTTCCTGAGTCAAGGCAAGTTTCCGAGTCAAGGCAAGTTGCTACTGTGTTTCCTGAGTTAAGTCAAGTTTCCAAGTCAAGTCAAGCTACGGCTATTGTTCCTGTGTCAAGTCAAATTACAGCTGTCGCCCCTGTCCCAAGTCAAGTTACAGCCATCTTTCCTGAGCCACTGCACAAGATGGCTGCCACGCCAGAGCCACTGCACAAGATGGCTGCCACGCCAGAGCCACTGCACAAGATGGCTGCCACTGCACAGATGGCTGCACTGCACAAGATGGCTGCCACGCCAGAGCCACTGCACAAGATGGCCGCCGTCTCCAAGCCACTGCACAAGATGGCCGCCGTCTCACAACTCCACAATATGGCTGCCATTCCAGAACCTGTGGTCCGCACCCGGACGCCACCTGTGGTCATGATGGCCCACGTGCTGGACACACCCCTAGTGACGGTATAGGCAGCTAAAGTGGCGCTCCATGTCGCGGCGGCTACCCCTGAGTCAAGTCAAGCCAAAGCTGTCGTTCTCCATGAGTCAAGCCAAGTCACAGCTGTTCCCCACGAGTCAAGTCACGTTACAGTTGTTGTTCCTGAGTCAAGCCATGTTGTTCCTGAGTCAAGTCACGTTACAGCTATTGTTCCTGAGTCAAGCCATGTTGTTCCTGAGTCAAGTCACGCTACAGCTGTTGTTTCTGAGTCAAGCCATGTTGTTCCTGAGTCAAGTCACGTGACAGATGTTGCTCCTGAGCCAAGCCATGTTGTTCATGAGTCAAGTCCCAGTACAGCGGATCTCCATGAGTCAAGCCAGGTTGTAGCAGATCCTCATGAGCCAGGTCAAGCTGCTGCTGTTATTCCAGAGCCAAGTCAAGCTTCAGCTGCTGCTCCGGAGTCAAGTCAGGCTACAGCTGTAGCCTTCAAGTCCAGTCAAGCTTCCAAGTCCAATCAAGCTTCCAAGTCCAATCAAGCTTCCAAGTCCAGTCAAGCTTCCAAGTCCAGCAATGTCAAAGCTGTCGTACCTGCATCAAGCAACGTCAAGGCTGTCGTTCCTGCGTCAAGCAACGTCAAGGCTGTCGTTCCTGTGTCAAGCAACCTCAAGGCTGTCGTTCCTGAGCCAAGTAAAGTCATTGTTAACCTTCACAAGCCAAGTGAAGTCAGGGCCGCTCTTCCTGAGTCAAGCAACGTTACAGCCGTGGTTCCTGAGTCAAGTAAAGTCATTGATCTTCACAAGCCAGTTCAAGTCACCGCTGGTCTTCACGTGTCAGAACAAGTCACTGCTGATCTCCATGAGCCAAGTCAAGTCACCGCTGATCTCCATGAGTCAAATCAGGTCACTACTGATCTTCACGCATCAAGTCAAGTCACAGCCGATCTCCATGAACCAAGTCAAACCACAGCTGATCTTCATGAGCCAAATGAAGTTACTGCTGCTGTTCCAGAGCCAAGTCACGTCTCGTCTGACCTTCCAGAGCAACGTCACATCTCGTCTGACCCCTCAGAGCCTTACCATGCCCCGTCCGACGGCCCAGAGTCAGGTCATGCCCCGTCCGACGGCCCAGAGTCAGGTCATGCCCCGTCCGACGACCCTAGGTCAAGTCACCTCTTATCAGACACCCCACGATCACGGCCTACCATGATAGCCAGTGTACTGGACCCACCACAACCTCCCGCTGCTGCTCTTCCTTTAATGGCGGTTGCCATCTGTGCCCCTGAGGTCACGTCTGTTCACAAGTCAGCTCCTGAGGTCACGTCTGTTCACAAGTCAGCTCCTGAGGTCACGTCTGTTCACAAGTCAGCTCCTGAGGTCACGTCTGTTCCCAAGTCAATCCCTGAGGCCATGTCTGTTCACAAATCAACCCCTGAGGCCACGTCTGTTCACCAGTCTGCTCCAGAGCTCCCGTCTGATCTCAAGCCTGCTCCAGAGCTCCCATCTGATCTCAAGCCTGCTCCAGAGTGCCTCTCTGATCTCAAGCCTGCTCCAGAGCTCCCGTCTGATCACAAGCCTGCTTCAGAGCTCCCGTCTGGTCTCAAGTCTGCTCCAGAGGCCTTCCCCGTCGGAGAAGCTGCGCCAATGCCTCCAGAGGTGTCAGCGTCAGTTGTAGAACCTCTTATGGAGGGGGCGTTACCCTTTAAACTCTCTGCTTCTCCCTTTATTCTGTCTGGCTCCTCTGTCCCTGCTTTCCCCAGGTCCCAGACCATGACGCAGGTTCCTGCTCCGCCCCGGAGGGCTGCTGCGCCTCCTGCTCCGCCCTGGAGGGCTGCTGCACCTCCTGCTCCGCCTCCTGTTCCGCCCTGGAGGGCTGCTCCACCTCGGAGGGCTCCTGCGCCTCCTGTTCCGCCCTGGAGGGCTGCGGCACCTCCTGCTCCGCCTCTTGTTCCGCCCTGGAGGGTTGCTGCGCCTTCTCCCCCTACTCTGTCTGCCTTCTCTGTCCCTGCTTTCACCAGGTCCCAGACCGTGACGCGGATTCCTGTTCCGCCCCGGAGGGCTGCTCCACCTCCTGCTCCGCCTCCTGTTCCGCCCTGAAGGGGTTGCTCCGCCTCCTGCTCCGCCTCTGAGGGCTCCTGCGCCTCCTGCTCCGCCCTGGAGGACGCCCGCGCCGCGCCTCACGCTCTGCCTCCGGCTCCGCCCTGGAGGACTCCTGCACCACCTGCTCCACCTCCGGCTCCACCTGGGAAGGCATCTGCCTTGCCGGTTCTGCCTCAGTCTCCCGGCCCCCCCACCGCTCCCCTGGACTGTTTTCTATTGGGGCATCTGGAAGCCGCCCCTTGGGGGGGGCTATGTTACGGATCTGGTCGGTGAGCTGCGGACCGCTCACCACCAGATGTCGCCCTCACTCTACTTACACACACAGTCTGTTGCATTCCACCCCGGACTTCATTACCCATCAGCCACCACTCGTGTCACTCGCGTCCAATCAGAGACTGTATAAAAGCCCCGGACCTTTCTAGTGCACTTCACGGATTGTTGTGATTGTTAGCGTTTCCTAGTTTCCTTGTATCCTAGTTCCCTGTGTTTACGTTCCTGCCTGGTCATCTCGTTTACGTTTGTCTGCCGCCTACCTTTTCAGACTATCGCTCGGATTGTTGGATTATTCTCTTGGATTGCCCCGTTTCGGATACCGTTCGCCCCTGGTTTTACTCTCGCCTGTTTTACGGACTCCCACTGTGCTTAGCCTGCATTGTTCCTGTTTGCTTGTTCGTCTGACTCTGCCTGCATTGACCATGTATCTGTCTCGTCCTATTAATAAAAGCGTGCATATGGATCCGCTCGCCTCTCGTCTCATTCACTCCGTTACACTCTATTTCTCTGTTGGTTTGAAGCTTTTGTCCACCAAGATTACATGATTGGGAACCTTGTTTATCAGATTGGCTTACTCCAATTCACGATAGTCTAATTGCGAGTCTAAATAATTGGCATAACTCTGTGGCACATCAATCGTGAGCTTGCACAAACCTGTGGACATGGCTACTTCATGCTTTTTTGGAGTGTTTTCATTACTTTTTCTGGTGTCTTTTACATTGTTCTCACAAGAAATGGAGCTGAGTGAATATTTTGTGCTTTGACAAATATTTTGTGCTGTTTGACCGGTTAGCAACGACCTTAAAATGGCCTACAGAGATTTAGTCTCTCCTTCTGCAGTGTGTTTACAGATAAAGCCCAGGAGGCGTATGCTTCTCTCTCACCTAAGGCAAGTCTAAATTATGACCAGGTGTCTGCAGTTCTAAGGTCTTATGAGTTGGTTCCTGAGGAGTATAGGCAATGATTATATTCCATAGATGGCATGGAAAGGGTATAAGAGTGGCTGGTGATTTATTTTTAGATAACACTTTAATGTCTTTTAACCAACTGAAGGACAAATTTGAGCTTGAACCTTCAGATTCACCATCTTATTATCTCTGGTAACCTCAAGCCTCCTGGGGAAATGCCAGAATACTCCAATATAGATGATTTTTTGTTGAAACTGACCAATACACGACACCTTATATTAAAAGCTTACCTTTTTTTTTATTCAATGGATCAGAGTGGTATTGATCATATTTGGTGTACTTGGGAGAAAGATCTCAGTAATGAATATATTGATGACGACTGGGTAGTATATTTACTTGCAATAGACTGGTCGAAATGCAATACAAATTATTACTAAGACTATACATTACCCCATGATTTCTGAAAAAGATGAATAGCAATCGCTCGCCATTATGCAATAAATGCCAGAGTGAAACTGGAACTTTCATGCATTGTTTTTGGCACTGTCCAGTCATCTCAAAGTTTTGGGTTAGGGTAGCATGGAAGATGGGGGATATAAACTAATCTTTACCAAGGACCCTGGGTTTTTTCACTTGGTTTGCCAGCAAAGGAGATCGCTTTAACTGCTAACTGGTTTGTACTCTTCGAAAAGCTTCTGTTACTTACTAGAAAATGCATAGTTTTTAAGTGGATTCACTCTAGACCCCCATCACTTTTTACCCTTTGGTAGCAAGATATATTCAGAATATTGCCTATGGAGAGACCAACTGCAGTGGTTAGGGGAGATAGTGCCATCTTTGAAGAGATGTGGGGGCCTCTTATGGAACATCTACCAACCAGTTTACAAGAGATTATATTTAAAGCAAGATTTGTACTTGAATAAGCATTCCTTTTTACTGAATAACTGGTTTACTTATACTATATAAGATAGAATTGGCTGAGGGGCAAATAGCTAAGACAAGAGGTTCATGATAGGCTGAGAAGTTTATAAATGTTATTTTCATTGTATTTCTTTTCTTGCTTTTTATTTATTTTTAGAATTATTATTGTTGTTTTTGTTTTGATTATTGTACCTTAAAGGGATAGTTCGCCTATTTAAGACATGAAGTTGTATGCAATCCTTACCAGCACTATAGTGTATACACGCTGACCCACTCTGTGATCACCTCCCTGGTCAGAGTTCTGGCCGCTGGAAGTTTTTCAAGAAAGTAGTCCCGGTTAGTTTCCGGGGCCTCAAAACTGTGTGTTTTTATGTGAAAAAAGTATATGCGTTTCAAAGCTTGATTAATTTACATCACAAAAAACACTCCAGACAAAATTCATACCTCAGTTTTAATCGGCACTATGTTCTTTCCATTACCGTCAATCCGCGCTGCTGTCAACGTCAACAGTGCGCACGTTCCGATCAGCTGTTCCATAGTGTTTACACACTCGAATGACAACGACGTAAAAAGTAGAAAATTAACAATGGTGCGAACTTGTAAATTCCCAGGTTGTGACCACAAGAATGTGCCGGGATCACCGTTCAGATTCCATCGTTTTTCTGTTTCGGATATGGCTATGAGACAGCTTTGGCTGGTTGCCATCGGCTATTCTGCGGGAGCTAAAATATCCAGCATCAAGGATTTTCGTGTGTGCAGTGCTCACTTCAGCGAAGACGATTACATCCCCAATCAAGGAGGAAAAAGCAAAAAACGGATTTTAAAGAGTTCTGCTGTACCAGTACCATGGGTTTATTTACTAACTTTATGTCGCATACAACAGGTTTATTTTGAAGCTAACGTCAGTTTTTAGGCTACACTGAGAATATGCTAACCGGGGCAATGATAGCATCGAAAACAATCGACTGTCTATGTGGTGAGAAAATCGGCAAATGTCTTTACTGATGAATTAAGTTGAATCT
This sequence comes from Labeo rohita, assembly GCF_022985175.1. Taxonomy (NCBI): domain Eukaryota; kingdom Metazoa; phylum Chordata; class Actinopteri; order Cypriniformes; family Cyprinidae; genus Labeo; species Labeo rohita. The sequence continues at coordinate 40,236,934 of NC_066877.1, read as the reverse complement.
ATATAACACAACAAAATATGATGCTTCGCTATTGCAGTTATTGTCTGTAACTATGCGGAACCTGTGTCGGTATCATCGTGTTTATAAGTGAAAATCTTTAAAATCCGTTTTTTGCTTTTTCCTCCTTGGTTGGGGATGTAATCGTCTTCGCTGAAGTGAGCACTGCACACACGAAAATCCTTGATGCTGGATATTTTATCTCCCGCAGAATAGCCGATGGCAACCAGCCAAAGCTGTCTCATAGCTATATCCGAAACAGGAAAACGATGGAATCTGAACGGTGATCCCGGCACATTCTTGTGGTCACAACCTGGGAATTTACAAGTTCGCACCATTGTTAATTTTCTACTTTTTACGTCGTTGTCATTCGAGTATGTAAACACTATGGAACAGCTGATCGGAACGTGCGCACTGTTGACGTTGACAGCAGCGCGGATTGACGGTAATGGAAAGAACATAGTGCCGATTAAAACTGAGGTATGAATTTTGTCTGGAGTGTTTTTGTGATGTAAATTAATCAAGCTTTGAAACGCATATAATTTTTTCACGTAAAAACACACAGTTTTGAGGCCCCGGAAACTAACCGGGACTACTTTCTTGAAAAACTTCCAGCGGCCAGAACTCTGACCAGGGAGGTGATCACAGAGTGGGTCAGTGTGTATACACTATAGTGCTGGTAAGGATTGCATACAACTTCATGTCTTAAATAGGCAAACTATCCCTTTAATATTGTTTAACTTTTTTGTATTATTGTGCTTTTGTTTGTTAATAATAATAATAAAAAAAGAAACCTAGAGCAGTTGCACTGGTCAAAACACCTTCAGCACCATGTCCCCCTCAATCTGAATGTGTGGACTTGGACAGTTTTTCCCCTTTCATTATGAAGTGTGCTGTCTCATTACCTGACAACTGCATAAAAGTCCCAGTAACTATTTTACACGATACTGCTGCTTTTAGGCCTATTATTCTCTAAAGTGTGTTGCCTCTTTCAAATGAAACCTCATTAAATTGCAGTGAGCTGGTGCAGGGCTTTGGAATAAAGTTTGTTAATTTGCCCATGCACTCTGTTCAGCTCGAGTCAAACCTGGTGTCTGATCCAGTTGCGGTGGCCTTGCAAGCTGCTTTTCCCATTAAAAGAGTGGATTTCCTCTGACGGAATGATTTAGCTGGGGGTAAAATTCCAGTAAATCCTGAAGTTACTGCTGTGCCCCTTGTCTCTGAAGGCCCTGATGAATTGCAGATGAAATATCACACAGTGTTTCCTATGTATGCTGTCACACATGCTATAGCTAAAACTAATGTTTTAGAGTGTGATGTTTTAGAGGGTAGTTTTATGAACCTGACATAGTCCAAGTCCAAGTTATCCCCTTACAGTAGCTCTGCTACACGTCCTTTAACAACAACCTCTGATCCCACGGTGTCATGTGAAGGCGGTGTGCACAGTTCAATCCATGCTGTGCTAGAGCTGTAAAAGCCATTGGAGAGCTCTGGTGGTGCGCACATGTCCCGGGAACATCTGATTTCTGAGCTGATGTGTGATCAGTCACTCACCTCTTTATTTGAATTGGTTGTCTCTGAGGATGAGCTTGCAGAAACATTGCTTCTTGTAATTTTTTAAAAATGATGTCCTGCTGCATATGTGGACACCACCTTACACTTCCACACAGGATGACTGGAGCATTGTCACACAGATTGTTGTCCCAAACAAGTTTTGGGGTGAAATACCCAGCCTTGCACACAACAATCCTTTAGATGGTCATTTAGGTTTTAACAAAACGTATATACCATATCTTGTGCCAGTTTTTTGGCCAGGTTTAAAATGGGATGTGAAGTTACACTGTAAAACATGTCACACCTGTCAAATTTATGGAAAGTCAAACCCACCCATCCTGCCATACCCTTTATATCCTATTCCAGCAGTAGACGCACCATTTGATCATGTTATTGGCAACTATGTGGGTCCATTGCCCCATACTAAATCTGGCAACCAGTTCTTATTGATCATTATGTGTGCTTCAACGTGATTTCCTGAAGCTATACCCATGTGTAAAATCACTACACCCACTGTTTACATTGTTTGGACTCCCTAAGGTAATTCAAATTGACCAGGGGACAAACCTATGTCTCATATTTTTGTGCAGGTGGCTGATCAGCAGATCAACATCACCCACCGGTTTTCAAGCACTTACTATCCGGAAAGTCAAGGCACACTGGAGAGGTTTCATCAAACTCTCAAGTCCATGCTCCATGCCTATTGCCTTGAATTTGAAAAAGAGTGGGATGATTGTGTTCATCTCCTACTGTTTGCACCTCAGGAAGCTGTGCAGGAGTCTACTGGCTTCAGCCCAGCAGATTTGGTGTTTGCTGATAATGTGCGTGGCCCTTTAAAACTTCTTCAGGAGAATTGGTTGAATGAGTCCAAATTGCAAAAATTAGCTTGATTACATCAGCTCTTTTTGGTACAAGTTACACTGGGCTTGTGAGTTGGCTACACAAAACTTGTCTTCTGCTCAGTCCAAAATGAAAGGCTGGTTTGACAAAAAGGCCATGTCAGACAATTTAACTCTGGGGATAAAGTTCTGGTGTTTCTACCCATCCCTGGTTCCAGCCTTCAGGCACATTAGAGTGGCCCCTATGTCATAGAAAAGAAAGTCTGTGACAGGGATTACGAGTAGCTACTCGTCATAGCAGACTTTGGCATATGATTAAACCTTATTATGATCGTGAGCAGTTGGACAAACGCAGCCCTGGGGATGTAAACATAGTTCTGGCTGAGCATTCTCCAACTGTGTGTTTGCCCCTATCCAGTGCTTTGCAGGTACCTGATCCCTCTTTGTTGGCGTTTGGTGCTGAAACTGTCCCTGAGGGCTGTGAGTCACTGTCTGGTCCTGAAATTGGTCGTGACATTGAGAGCCCTTCTGTCGCTACAGTTTGAGTTTGAGATGCTTGCTAACCTTGATTCTTCTTTTTTGCATCTCCCCTGTTCACAGCGCACACATGTAGTAAATTTAATCAATTGTCATGTTAACAAGGTTAACAATGACGCTAAGCCTGATTGTCATCTTCTTCCTTGCATTGAGGACTGTGTCGACCATGTGAGGTCAGCAGCTTTGGTGACAAAGTCAGACCTTCTTAAAGGCTATTGGCAGGTGTCTTTAACTCAGCGTGCCAGAGAAATTGGTATGTTCATCACTCCCGATAAATTTTTACAGTACACTGTAATGCCTTTTGGCGTACGCAATGTGGCTGCAACTTTTCAGCAGGTTAGTCACTGTGTTTTGTGGGGGGTACCAGGGTGTGAGGCATACTTAGATGACATAGTTTTTTACTCCGCAACATAGGACGAGTACATCAATCAGCTAAAACAGGTCTTCCCAAGGGCCTACTGAGGCAAACTTAACTGTTAATCTGGCAAAATGTGACTTTGCTAAAGCGACAGTAGTGTGCCTGGATAAAATTGTGGGTGGTGGCATGCAAAAGCCTGTAAGTGCCAAAATTGAGGCCATTCACGTCATTCCCAGATCCTTCTATCATCGTGAACTGCAGCGGTTCTTAGGAATGGCAGGGTATTACTGCAGCTTCTGTAAAATCTTTTCTTCTGTGGCTGCCCCACTCACTGACCTGCTGAATCCAAAAACTTTCTTTAAGTGGTCACCAGAATGCCAGCATGCCTTTGAGTTCCTTAAAGCCCTCCTGATGCACGTACCTGTCCTTGCTGCCCCAGTGAACAGCTATGCTTTTAAACTAGCTATTGATGCGGGAGCAGGTGCTGTTTTATTGCATGATGGGCCTGATGGCATTAAGCACCCTGGGTGCTACTTTTCTAAAAAGTTCCAAAAGCGTCAAAAGCAGTACTTGCCGTATCTTGGCCCTTAATAATTTTGAGGTTTATATTGGCTCCTCCTCACGTCCGGTTATTGTTTATACGGACCACAGTCCTCATTTTTATTCATCAATTGCCTTCTCTAGTTCCCTATTGGTCGAGCTGGAGAAGTGAAGCTATAAAATGGAAGGAAGAGGACTCTCTGGGCTTTCTCTGTCAGCCAGTCTTCTCCACGGCCACATCACCACATTCTTTTTTTCACCTTAGTTTGTAATTTTAGTTTGGAGCGGGGACTCCCAGCTTGATTCTGTTAGTTTAGTTATCCCCTCCTTTGTTTCTGGGCTCCCCTTCTCTCATTTTTGGTTACTTTTGTGAGTATTTTGCGTTAAATAATTTGTTTGGAATACTCTAGCTGTTGTCCATATATTATGTGTCCCTCCTGACTCCTAGACATTTATATTGGGGACCGTAATAGTAATCTAACCAATAAATTAACTTGCATATTACATTGAACAGATTGTATTCTCATCTGTGGAATACAATTTAAAACCAACCTTCCTAACACTGTAAATTAATAAATCAGAACTTTTTTATATTATTTTTGTTACATACTTAATTGTTTGGTGTCTATCTGAGAATTGTTAATTTTTTCAAGGTATTGTTTATTTTTTATACTGCTTTATACATTTAATGTTTCTCCTGCACAACTCTGGTGTGTATTTTCTAGAACTATAAAAGCTTTCTAAACCAACTGGATTAGTTTTTATTTGTCATACTTTATATTTTAAGATGTACTAGGTACTGACATAAGCCCTTCACATTAAACTCTATAAACACACCTAAACTAGTCAGGTAAGGTCTTTAGGGCTACTAAAAATGTATTGAAACAGGTTGGAGCAAAACTGCAGAACATTGGCCCTCTAGAAGCAGGATTGGACAAGCTTAACCCATGTTAATTTTGTTAAATCTGTAAATTAGCCACAACCCAGAAAAGAAATACAGAGGTGAAAAAAAGATATATTATGCATACCAGGGGCGATTCTAGGATTTTCATTTTAGGATGAGGATATAATAACAAAATTATATATATATATATTATATTGCAATATTCCACTGTATTGTATAGACAGATATAACATTTAATTGCTGAATAAGCCAAATACAAGTTTTTCTGATCTCACACGCACACACACCTGTTTACTGTACAAATACAAAATTTTACTGTTTGCATTTCTAGTACAAGCCTCTTTCCTTAGCTGAAATATAAACTATTGAAAGTTAAAAATTTTAAATGAAAATGGGACATGATCGTTTTATAAAGTATGCGTTTATGTGCTTCATTTTCGCTGGAGGAAACAGTTGTGGTGTGAAAAAATTTAACATGGGGAGTCTATGGGATTGACTCCCTTTTGCAGCCAGTCTCTAGTGGCCAGTCGATGAATTGCAGTTTTAGTCACTTCTGTGTTGGCTTCAAAAGGGAGACCGGGAGGTTGCCGCTTGATGGGGAACCGATCCCCCCATGATCTTTTATATACTGTAATTAAACTGCACAGATGCAGATATTATAACAATCTATCGATAAACACAGACCTCATCCTTTGTTTTTCGCTCTGCACTACCGCAGTCTGTGAATTGAAGAACGTGCTGAAAGAAAGACGGGGAGGAGCCGATCGAAGTCTGCTGCAATTTTCATATGAAATTTAAAGGGGACTGAGGCGATCACAAAGTCATGTACAGTTTATGGAGCTAATTGCAAAATTTTAGGGGGGCTGCATCATGGGTGTCAATGGCCTAGCGACGCCCATGATGCATACATTCCTGTGAGTATTACTCTCTTTGATTTGCAAAAATAATATTGCACTTGTTTTCAATTATGGAGAGCACACAGCAGCTTCTTAGTCTCTCTCTCCCTCTCTCTCTCTCTCACACACACACACACACACACACACACACACACACACACACACACACAATTATTTGACTATTAGTGAGGACACCGCATAGACTTCCACTGATTTCTATCAGGTTAATGATATTTTCTATCCCCTAAACCAATCCCTACCCCTACCCCTAAACTTACCCCTCACGGAAACATGTGACGATTTATAAACTTATTATAAGTGAGGACCAAAAAAATGTCCTCACTAGTGGCTGTCAAATGTTATGGGCATGTAATATTTATTGCTGACTATATGTCTAATCCTTATTTTTCTTATTCAGTAAGCTAATAGAGTAAAACCTTCATCCAAAGAAACGGTACTGTCATTATTGAATTTATCAGTGGGACATGAAAGACAGGTAGGACCTACTATAACAAGAGATCTCTCAAGTACATTAGAGGCAAAGCTTTGCAGCAGCAACATATTTGTTTTGAATGCCATACGTAGTTAACAGTAAGTGGTGGTTTGCATCATGACAATTGCTTATTAAAGTGGGACTTGGCAGTGCCGTACCAACTCTTTTTCTGCCTGAAAGAATTAAGGCCATAACAAAGATGGAGTGGTTTGACCAGCAAGATAAATGGGGCACCACCCATGTGCAAATAAAAAATGGTTAAAAACAATAATTAAAAAATGATTTGTAAACCACAAACAAACAATGATAAAGAGACCCGAAATCTTATTTTCCATTTGTTAAACTGAACTAAAACACTAGCCATATTTCCATTTCCTCTTATACCATTTCATATAAGATATCAAACAGGTAAAAAGTACAAGGACCATGAAAGATTACCAATTAAATATAATCTCCACATGCATCTTAACTGTTCCTCAGTATCACCTTGTCCAGGTGAGGGTACTAGGATTTTTTTTTTTACCTACAAATATGTTATCTATAATAATAACAATAAAGCTCATTTACATATCCACGTAAATACACAATATCACAACAGTCACCAAACAGAAAGGAATTTCACACACACACACGTTTGTTTTTGTGAATTGTGGGGACTTTCCATAGACTTCTATAGATTTTATACTGACCAAACGATATTGTCTATCCCCTAACCCAACCCTAACCCTAAACCTAGCCCTCACAGGAAACATGTTTGCATCGTTACACTTTCAGGTAAACACCATTTACTATTTTTAAGCATTTTTTAACATTGTGGGGACCGCAGGCCGTCAAAAATTTCAGGTTTTACTATCCTTGTGGGGACATTTGGTCCCCAAAATGTAGCAAAAACAAGTACACACACAAACAATAACAGAAAACAACAGATACACACCTGGGTGCATGAGTAATCAGAGGTTCCCCATCATAATGGGGGAAGTTGTATGAAAGGAAGTTGTCATTGGTGTTGATTCCTGGCCATGACTCCTCAGTAGGAGTACCTGAAGATGACATGCAAGATTTTAATCAAAATAGACTCAACTACACTCCAAGCCATTAGAATCAGCTAGAAATCTAAATAAAAAAGTAGTGTGATCTTATAGCCGATTACACTTGCAGAAAATTAAAATGTTTCAGCTTTCAAAGTTATGACATCAGTATCATTACTAAGATATTATGTAGAGCATATTTTACTGTATTTAATTAAAAACAAATTCAAAAACCATACAAATATTCAAACAAACCTGTAACAACAAACTCAATACACTTATTACAGACACAATATAATAAAAGAGCCTGAGTCATGCATGTGCAACCCATCGGACCATACAAGATGAGAATAAATGAAAAACAAATTGCCTGGAGTGTTTTCTTTTGAATTTGGCTTTATACATTTGTAATAAACCAGGGGTGACCTGGTTTATCTTGCTCCTGGAGGGCCAATGTCTTGCAGAGTATAGCTCCAACCAATTTCAATACACTTTCCAGGACGTCTCTAGTGAGTCCGAACAGCTTGATTAGCTAGTTCAGGTGCCTTTAATTAAGGTTGGAGCTTAACTCTGCAGGGAAGTGTCCCTCCACAAACAGGTCTGGACACCCCTGTAATAAATATGTGAATAAATATCTGGTTTCATGTTTCCTTTGCCACTTACCCTTTTGGCACAGTGTTTTGAATATGGCGTTGTATCAATTATGTTTGTTAAAGACACCTAATATAAAGTAGGTCCATTTTTTTTTTAAATAATATGTCCAAACTGGCTTATAATGCAAACATGAAAACATTGTTTGTAACATGAAAAGCCAACAATGAACAAACAAGACAAAAAAAGTAGATGTGTGCAGTGTGAGAAAAAGACAGAAAACAGGAACAAATCAAAAGCATAATTAAACTGTTTTGTTGTGAATCAGTTAGCAAACAAACTATTTGCATTAAAACCACCTGTTAGCTAAAAACTAAAAGCTGACTAAGTGCATAATGCCACAGCTCTTACCCAGTATACGAAATATAAGATGAAGTTCATCCTCCACTGTTGACCCAGGGAAGAGGGGGCGTCCTGTGATCATTTCGTAGAATATACAACCTACACCCCTATGTTAACAAAAACAAAGCAGAGAGACAGAAAGAATGAAGTGTCTTTTAGAGAAATGTATAAAAGGCACACTCTAGGCCAAAAAAGAGTGGGCAGGGTCTCTGACTTTCAGAAGAACAGACATGTTTGTTCTCCAGGTTAACCAGTGCCAGTAAAACTCTTTGTAGCATTTCAAAATTGTTGAAACGATAGAATAGATTTAGGATAACACACAATTAGATACTCAATCAATAATGAAATCAGGACAGGACAAGACACGTCTACATGTCTTATTAGGATGGTACGCATTTCAAGTGCAACAATTTTAGCTCAGGTAGCAAGCTGCAAATATTGCTGAATTTGTCTGTGGATAATTTTGAGATCTACAACCCACTTGGCACATCAAGAAAAATAATAAAAAAACAAAAAAACAAAACAAAACAAAATCTGTGCTATCTGTATATTGGAATCTTGCTAATTTACCACTAGGTTATAATTTGTCACTGTCTTCCATGTATTTCTCTGTACTGTGCAGATTGGATGCAGATTTCATATGGATATGAAAAAGTCCCTGAGCCCTTGCTGCAAGACCTTTCTGTTTTGATAAGCCAAGGAGTTTTTATTGCACAGAGTGGTTGCTTTGTTAAAGGCACTTGCAGAATATCATATTAAGAGCACATGGAATTGTTGGATTTTTAGAGAGTTTTTCTAGTGATACACATGCCGGTTTAGTACGGCACAAAAATGCATGTCAGATCAGTAGAGGATACTGAAAAGGCTTGTTAAAAGATGGTGTGTTTTGCATGTCTTTCGCTTTTCAATGTAAGTACTAGGTACTCACCTAATATTGCGCATGACTTATTTGAAGGCATATTACCAGTTGAGTTGGCACATCTCTTAAATGTGTTAAAATTTAAATTTCTAAAGTATTTTTTACTCTTAACAGTCTCAATGAAATCATCCAGAAATCCATGTACAAATGAACAGACAAAACAACTTAGCTGGACTTAGCTGTTGCACCAGTGCACACAACTGAATCAATCTTCAAAGCTAGATTTCTGATCATCAGAGCAGGTTGCAAGAGATTTTTCCAAGCACAAAACTTTTGCGGAAACATCATTACGTGGAACATTATCCACAGATAATCAAATTGTTTGGCCTCTTAGCAGGGATGTGGGCACTGAGATTTGAGACAAAGCATAGTTTTTTAAAGCAGGTTGTTTGTCACACACATTGCTTTAAAACATACTATGGAAACAGACATGGCCACAGGAATTTAATATTTCTGGTTGTTCATACAACGTTGAACTGGAACGTCAACATGGAAATGACGTTTTTTGTGAAACAGGAACCTTTCTGAAGATTATCCCAAAGCTTAAGTTTACAATTTTGGAAAAGAGACAGTAAAAATGGGCATAGAAAAATTAGAATTCATACAAAAATTTGACATTTTTGGGTGCAAATTTTATAAACCACCCTTTAAAAAAAATGAAACTGAAAGCGGCTGCTGTCTAATAACCTTTTTAGGAAGGTCGGTAAGGAGCCCATTACAAAAGTCCACCCTGCTGCAGATAAAAGCATGAACAAGTTTCTTCTAGTCTTGACTAAAAAAAACCCCCATCTAATTCTTGCAATGTTGTTGAGATGATAATATGGTGATTAATTATTGCTTTGACACGACTACTAGAGCTAAGGCTTAACACCAGAATCACACTAGGATTCTTCACTTGATTTTAGTCATTTGACCCCTAGAGTCAAGGTATGTATTCACCTACAGAACTTCATCTTTGTTTACAAATGCAATTACAGTTTATAACAAATTACAACCAGTTATGATTATTTATTCATATTTCCTTTTTGAACAAATTGACTACCATGTAATTACATTACATTACAGTATTTTATTTAGTCTTGACAATAAGGTATGATATTTCCATTTTAATATTTTAATATTTTTACAAATGGACTTAAAGTGGAAATGAAGCACTCAGTCAAGTTTACATTATTTAGAAAATCAACTTCCACTTTAGTTGAAAAATATAACAAACATGATTAATGTAACCATTTTAAAGAAGGGACACCGCCATCTTGCAGTACCAACCTGCGGGTTCGATGTAAAGTGCGGATTGGAAACAATACACATTTACGTGGATACTCCTCAAGACCATTCCGGGAGTCATTCCGATGTAATTTTGTGTGCATGTGCTGATGAAGGCGTAAAATCCTGCTGTCCAAACCCAGCTGTGGCTTGTGTGTGTGTGTGTGCGGCACCGCCGGTGCGAACAGAAATGATCCATCACAACGCATGAGTGCTGCATTTAAATCTCTTTCAGAAGAAGTCTATCACAGCGTGTAAGTACAATCTATTTTGTGCTCTCTCATGTCTGAATAGCTTAAAAAACTTTAATATTTAAACTGACAATGCTTAAAACACGTGAGAATGATAAGCTTTATTGAGGAAGCAGCACTGGCCCGATCATTCAGATAGGTGATGAGTTAACAGCAGAAAAGCTAATTGTATTCACAGGTGAACATAAAATATGCTACATACAACTGGGAAAGAAGTCAATGTAATGCAAATATGTCTGAATGGTCTGACAATTCAATAAAATGTGACATGAATGTTGAAGAATGTTTGTTTACATCACGTTACACCTCGCATTATGAAAACAATGTTTGGGATACCACGATCAAAAGTCAGCATATAGACAGTTTGATGTTGAATGTTCATCTGAATTATGGTGTAAATCAAAATATTTGTGTGTTAAAGTAAGATTTGTGTGTTTAAAATGTAAAGAAAGGCTTATATTACTATACTGGCCATCGGAGCGAACCAACCCTGTGACGTCACGCTGTGGTATTGCAAGATGGTGGCGCCCTTGCTCCAAAAGCTGTAACTAAACATCCTTTTTTCTTTAAAATGGTTAAATTAATAATGTTTGTTATATATTTTTAAATTAAAGTGGACACCACTTTACTAAACAATGTAAACTTAACTGACTGCTTCACTTCCACTTTAACGTGTAAAGGTGTATGTTTATCTCACCAGATGTCAATAGAGGTGGTGTACTCTGTTGATCCCAGCAGCACATCGGGAGGTCTGTACCAGAGAGTGACTACTTCATTAGAGAAGGTCTTTGTGGGCACTGACTTGGCACGTGCAAGACCTACAGTAGACACGAGCAAACCATTCAACTCCACACTGTACAATTAATATAAGTTTGTAAATGCGTCTCTGTTTATTGAGAGATAAGTATTTTGGTATGTGAGTGCTTGGGCCTACCGAAGTCAGCAAGTTTGAGCTCTCCCCTGTCATTGATGAGAAGGTTCTGAGGTTTTAGATCTCTGTGCAAAACTTTCTGCCGATGGCAATACGCTAGACCTCGCAATAGCTGAAACAGGAAAATCTATAAGGTGGCAACAAAGAGATTCGTCATTCGAAAAACATGATCTTATCTTTAGTGTTTACCTTTATTACTGTAAACCATGCTTCACATATTTAATTATTTTTTATATTATTATCTAATTCATTAAATCAATGCCTTTGTTTCTGTAGATAACTTCTGCTACAAAATGCATTTTTTCACTCATGCATTACCTTTTAGTATTATTTGTTTAGGATAATAAACACACTCATTTTAAACTTAAATTACAGTCAGATATAGCTGGCAGACAAATGTCTTCGCCCCTAACCTTCACATTATAAACACTCATTATGCTCCCACAGTCATCCAAATACTGTTTGAGGTCCCTCTCCTGAAAAAGACACAGAGCGCAAATGAATTTGAATTAGTGGACAAAATTAGAAATACAGTAATGAATAAAATATATGCATGTCACCCACCAAGTACTCGAAGACTAACGTAAGGCACTTCTCTGTGTGAATGATGTCGTGGAGGGTGACAATGTTGGCATGTTTCAAGTTCTTCAGAAGTGACACTGACAGAGAGAAAAATATCATTATCAACATAAATTAAAACATCATAAGAAGTGATCATTCTCTACACTTACAATCTGTCACTGTCACTGTAGTTTACTAGGAAAATTGTGTTAAATAATCCCAATAGCAATATACATGCATTAAGAATTAACAATGGCCAAACACATTTTTTCCTACTAACATATCAGTATTTTGTTATTTTGAGAGATGAAGGCTTGATGCACAACAAAAAGATGAAGAGTGGTACATCAGAGTCAATTGTAAGAGAATCAGACTCATTCTGTCACCATTCAGCTAGAAGCGTCATTGAACAGTACACTCGAAACACCAGCTTCATTTATTTATTCTGTTTTCAAAGATTAGAGTAAATTATTTGGAATTAGTATTATGGGTGGATGAAACTAAGTTTGAATTGTTGATCTATTGTGGAAACAGACCTTACAGTTGTGAGAAGTGACCTACAAGCCAAATACCTTTGGGAAGTACTTCAGAAAGATACAAACTTTATGCAGGACTGATTGCAGAATGATACAGCATTTATTAGAACCTGATCCAGATGTTCGTAAATGCATTTTTACAGTAATTGTTCATCTGTTTAATGCATCTTAAAAGCACTGTACCTTCTCGTATGGCGGTGCAAGGTGCGCCTTCTTCATACTCCAGCCTGATTTCTTTCAGAGCCACTAGATTATCCGTTAGTTTACTACGACCCTTAAACACTGTTGCATATGTGCCCTGCACACGACACATACATACAATATGCTGTTCAGTGGCATTAATGATGTGTAATGGCTTTTGCATTTATATAAAATTATCAGAAAATAACAATATCAACTGTAATGTATTGTGTAGTGTAGTGTGAATGTAGTGTCAGTCTAAGTGCTGGGGGTAACACATTACAAGTTATGTAACCAGATTGCTTTGTCAAGTGACTAGTAAAGTAACACATTACATCTTAAGATACAAGAAAATATCTGAGGCACTTTTTCAAATATGTAATGCCAGTCACTTTGTTTTCCCATTTATTGACTGATGGCTCTTGTTTCCCCATGTTGAGAGAAATTGGGAGTAAGTGCAGACGCACTCACTTGCACAAAGTGAAAAACAGAATCAGTCTTCCTCAAAATGAATAAATTCAGTGAAAAGCAAACTCAGAATATTATGCAAACCCGCAATAACTTCTTTATATTAAAAATAAACAAGCAAGCCCAGGCTTGGTAGAACAAAAAAAAAGTAATGCAAAAGTAACAAAACACAATTAGTTACTTTTTTAGGGAGTAATGTAATATTGTAATGCTTTACTTTTAAAAGCAACTTTCCCAACATCTAAACACTTCTATTCAAAGGTCAAACACTCACTCAAAATAATTTCCAGTTAGTTTGTCCAAAATTGCATCACAAACTGTGTAACATTGTACAGTGTGCAGAGGATTTGAGATTGTCAGTATCTCACCTCTCCCAGTTTCTCCAGTTTGACATATGTCTCTAATTTGCCAAATCCGATTTCTGACTGAAAGGAAACAAATTTCAGCAATTAGCTTGATGTATCATCGGTAGGACTTTGTTAGTAATGGGGTTTCACCAAAAGACAAGGCACATGACTTTTTGTCCATGACCTAATGTACAGGTGCATCTCAATAAATTAGAATGTTGTGGGAAAAGTTCATTTATTTCAGTAATTCAACTCAAATTGTGAAACTTGTGTATTAAATAAATTCAGTGCACACAGACTGAAGTAGTTTAAGTCTTTGGTTCTTTTAATTGTGATGATTTTGGCTCACATTTAACAAAAAAAACACCAATTCACTCTCAACAAATTAGAATACATCATAAGACCAATAAAAAAAAAAAAAAACATTTTTAGTGAATTGTTGGCCTTCTGGAAAGTATGTTCATTTACTGTATATGTACTCAGTACTTGGTAGGGGCTCCTTTAGCTTTAATTACTGCCTTAATTCGGCGTGGCATGGAGGTGATCAGTCTGTGGCACTGCTGAGGTGTTATGGAGGCCCATGTTTCTTTGACAGTGACCTTCAGCTCATCTGCATTTTTTGTCTCTTGTTTCTCATTTTCCTCTTGACAGTACCCCATAGATTCTCTATGGGGTTCAGGTCTGGTGAGTTTGCTGGCCAGTCGAGCAAACCAACACCATGGTCATTTAACCAACTTTTGGTGCTTTTGGCAGTGTGGGCAGGTGCCAAATCCTGCTGGAAAATGAAATCAGCATCTTTAAAAAGCTGCTCAGCAGAAGGAAGCATGAAGTGCTAAAGTGGTAAAGTGGTAAACAAAGTAAAAAAAGTGGTGGTTCAGGAGTGGCTTAACAAGAGGAATACGACAACTGTAGCCAAATTCCTTGACACGTCTGTGTGTGGTGGCTCTTGATGCCTTGACCCCAGCCTCAGTCCATTCCTTGTGAAGTTCACCCAAATTCTTGAATCGATTTTGCTTGACAAGCCTCTTAAGGCTGCGGTTCTCTCGGTTGGTTATGCATCTTTTTCTTCCACACTTTTTCCTTCCACTCAACTTTCTGTTAACATGCTTGCATGCTTACCCTCCTTGTGAGGGGTGTCAACGATTGTCTTCTGGACAACTGTCCGATCAGCAGTCTTCCCCATGATAAGCCTTTTTCACACGCAACCGGAAACAATGTCATGCAGGGTAAAGTTATTTCCGCCACAGCTGAAACTACGGCGTTTCCATAACATGGAGCGTTATTTCGCTGCTTCTCTCTCGACACTACCGCGATTCAGGTTCGAGGATGTTGAAAGAATAGTTGGACGGCATTCAACAACTAAAGAGGCAAGGCTGAGCAAGGGCTATAAATTCTTTGTTGAGGAGTTTATACACAATTATCAAGGTAAGTTGACAACTAGCTGGCGCTAGCACTTGCAACAGTATGAATGCTAACCATTTTGTATGTGTTCAGTCTCCAATGTTGTTGATCGGAAGGTGGTAGTGAGAGCTAGGTGTTATCGTTCTATGAGGAAAAATGAGGAGCCCCACACACTTGAGGTTACATGTAATTAATGTGCCTGTTGGCTTATGAGTTCATTAGATCAGCTATTATTGTTCTGATATAAAGTTACTCCATTTTAGTTAATATAACTGCGGTTGCAGATTTTAATTTCTCTGTCTTTTAATTTTACCTGTCGCAACTATTCTCTTAAATCTGCGGTTGCAGACTATATCTATATTTCTTGCTTTTGCTGCTGTTTGCAGCTTTCCGTTAACGGCACTTAATGTAGCTGATAGCAGAATTACAATTCATTAGCTAAACAATTGTCTTCTCAAACAGATGGCATTGGAATCGGAAGAGGTCGTTAGTGTTTCTACATATATGTGCAGCTGTGCAGCTGGTAAAGGATTGTGCAACCATCTGACAGCACTTTTGTATCAGACGGCCCACTATGTGCAGCTTAATTTACAAACCGTCCCACCACCACTGGCCTGCACAAGTGAGCCACAGAGACGGCATCGTCTAAGAACACAGGCATGTTTTTTTTTCTGCAATTGTTAAAAACACTATTAACTCTAAGAAAGTATGTGTAAACATTAAAGCATTATAGACTAATAATAAACAAGAGTGCAGATTAAGTTACAAATATATAAATGAAAATCACAAAAGATCAATAAACAATTGTTAACTATTACTGTTTATTTTAACACTGAATTTGTTTGTTTGGTACTAAGGGAGTACATCCAGAGGCAGTGAAGGAACTTCATGTCCTGAAACCAAAATCAGTTGGGAAGACTGGAATCAAGTCTACCCTATACAAGGCTTACACAGGTAACTCACAACACACTCTCTCTCTGTGTCTGTGTGTTAGGGCTGAATGATATTTCACATGCAATATCCAATGTGCATCTTGTCAGTAAAGCCGGTTCTGTAATCAGGTGATAGAGATATAGTACTGATTACAGAACCAGCTTTACTGACAAGATGCACATTGGATATCGCATGCGGGATATTGTGCAGCCCTTCTGTGTGTACACAGCTACATTTTAATGTGTTAATGACTGATAATTTGTGTTAATCTCTTTAGGTCCCCTTCCAGATCCTGAAGTCTTGGCATCTGGTGCCAAACTGAGTCAGATTAATCCCAAGCCTTTGCTGGCACACATACTAGAGGGCATGTCAAAAGTAGAGTTGGTCCCCTCACAATTCGGTCCTGTACCTCGTGGCAGTCCACTGTCATACCAATGTCCCCCTATAGCTGCAGGTGTTCCTGATATTAATTTTCCCCCACTACCTGTGCTTGGTTGTCAGTTTGGCTGTAATTTTAAATTTGTGCCTACACACCATCAAGCACTTCATCTGGAGTCTATAAAGGTTACTCACAGTTCAGTTTGCCAGATTGAAAAGGCCACAAGACTACAGTCAAAATGTACTGCTTGGGGACAAATCCGGCAATCAAGGGTTACTGCAAGCAGGTTCTGGGAGGTTTGTCATGTGGTTGCTGATTCAGCTAGTCAGTCATTGGCAGCAAGAATCATTAAGGGCATAAGGCAGACAAGTGCTATGAAACGTGGCCTTGAACTTGAGCCAGATATTTTGAGAAAATATTCTGAGACAGCCAGTGTTAGTGTCCTACCATGTGGCTTTATTATCAACCCAGAAGCACCACATCTGGGAGCTAGTCCAGATGGACGAGTGCACGATCCATCTGAAACATTCCAATTTGGACTAGAAGAGGTAAAAAGCACATCTGCTGACAACATTGCTCAGGTTCCATTTATAAAAATTCAAAAAGGACAAGCCAAACCCAAAGAGACCCACAAGTACTACTGGCAAGTCCAAGGTCAGCTTGCAGTTACTGGTCTACACTGGTGTGACTTTGTGACTGACACAAAATCAGATTTCACAGTACAGAGGATCTGGCGAGAAGATGTCTTCATAGCATCAATGAAAGACAAGCTAGACATGTACTATTATAATGTTTACATGGATGTCTATCTTTCAATGGTATAAACGGACAGTTATAGTCATATATTATAGTATGATAATATTGATTTGATTTATTCTTACATTAATAGTAAGTATATATGTTATGTAGTTAAGTAGTATGTAGCATATTCTGTAGTAGTCTTTTGTAACATTAAATGTATCACAAATTATAACATTAAATGTGTAGTACTTGCTTTTATTTAGATGTAAATATGTACATAACATGGTGAATACATTATATTTTATATTAGATCTTCTGTAATATATATGATATGCATACATGTTTACTAATTGTATATATTTACATTGAATACAGTGTGAAATAACAATGAACACCAGAACTGAGTTTTGACACATTTTTTTATTTTTATATGAATTATTAAAAAAGACATTTCATTGTCAAAATTTTCATTGTGTCTGTCAAATTATTTTCGGGAACTTTAGTATAAATAATTTCAATATACATTAGATCAAATTTTACTTTACAATACAAAGTAAAAAACACATTTAATGATGTTAACTATTAAAGGTATGCACTGCAACTAACTGAACAGGTAACAAAAAAAGTTTATTCTAAAAAAAAAAAACTACTGTCAAAAGTTATAACTAAAACAGTACTATTGTAACAATCACAGTCATTCTAAAAATCTAATATATACATTCACTGCTCAAGAAACATTGGTCCCTGATAATTAACCATAAAGCAGCAATTATGGCAGATCTGATTAATGCTTCCTGACAAGGTAAGTGGCACAACAGAATCCCAGATGTGGTTTTCCTTGACCCTTCGAATCACCCTTTCCACCAGAATTCTGAGGCGTGCAATGGCCTGTGTTTTTTCACAGTCCTGTTTGCTGAACTGCTTGGCAAATTTGAAAGGTGGAATGATCAGTCTAGCGCCAACACTGCAGAGCATATCTTCAATGGTGAACCCCTTGTCTGCCATGACCACATCTCCAGGCTCAAGCAGGTCCAAAATGCCAGACTTCTTGGTGATTTCTTTGTCAGAGATTGAACCGGTGTAAAGCTGGGAGATGAAAGTCACTGCACCACATGGAGCTACCCCAACCAGACCTTTGAATGTGGTAGTGCTCTTGTAACTGGAGAAGATCTCAGAGTGGAGTGTCAATGATGTAGGGCTTTCACAGCGGATTTCTGTGCAATCCAGGATGACTCGCAGGTTTGGACTAAACAAACGGTAATTCTCTGGCATGGAGGAGCCTATTTGTTGCCTGGACATCCAAATGGGTACTGAACCCAACACAAAGAACAAGTAATTAGCCCAGGTTATAATGGTCCTGCTCACCGTAGCCACGCTTACCCCGAAAATGTCAGAAATTACTTGTTCCCTCAGTCCAGCAGCTACCCGACAGCAGTAGATAAAAAGTTCATCTATGAGCTGGATCTTCCGTGCAGGGCTAGGACTTGGGAATGCTTCATGCCCCATCCTCTGTGCCTTGGTCCAGTACACCAGATTGCTGGCAGATGGACAAATAGACTCCCAGAACACCTGGAAAACTTCTTGTGAGGGAAACTTTGTGTAATATCTGATTGTTTGATCAGAAACACAAAATCTGTTCACTATCGTTTGTTTCTCCAGTGACATTTTCTGCAGCCTCGCCTCCAGCTCTTCAATGTACTGCAGAGCCTTATCTAATGCACCTATAAAATGAAAAAAAAAAAAAATAAATAAAGTTAGCAACTAATCATGCTATTTTTTTTTCACATCGCACTGTTAGCACCAAAGACATAAGGGTGGTTCTATAATTGCAGATACATTGGGTGTCCAATTTTTTTTTCTGCTTTTAACTTGTAACCGTGTGATATATAATTGCTTACATTTTTTTTTTTTTGAAAATCATGATTTCTAGTTGTTTGAATTTGTATCAATACTGTTACCATCAGTAGAGTGAGAATGTTGATAGTGTAAGTCAATTCAAGAAGCAATTATGATTTTCAGCTACATACGACACTATTTACAGAAAAAAATATATTGTTATGGCCTTTTACATCCTGTGATCACAGAATTGACAGTTATACACAGACAGAGTTACACACATAACAGTCAATTCAAGAAGCAATTACGATTTTCAGCTACATACGACACTATTTACAGAAAAAAAATATATTGTTATGGCCTTTTACATCCTGTGATCAATGACAACGAGTAGCAAATATTTAAAATGATTAATAATATAACTATTTGATGAAGCTGAAAAAATGACTTTGGACACATAATGTACAGTACCTGCAATTATAGAATCACCAATAATCAAACGTTAACATAAGTGCTTACCGGCAGGTGGGTGTGCCGCGTATTCATGTTCCTCAACTTGCACAGATTCATTGGGTGCATCTTCTAAGACCGCCAGCTGCTCCTGAACACGTACATCCATGCCAAGTCGAACGGCAGTTCTCTCAAAAGCTGACAGCCTTTGAGGGGGTACATGAAAATTGTTCCATGGAAAACGACTGGGAATGACACCAACTTTCAGCCGCGAACTTTCTGGAACGTAATCGGCAGCAGTAAAATGCTGACTACAGACATACGTCCTACCTCTCTGAATTACAAATGTAGAGCCTTCATCCCGTCTGATAGCAACAACCCATTCCCTTTTTTGGTCTTCGTTTAAAGGAAACCCATGAAAACTCAAATATGGTTGTTTTTGTTTAGAATTTGTGCACTGAGGGACGCTACAGCAACACTTATTCCGCCATTCTTACTCTCCGCCCTATAGATTCCGGAAGTAACTTTACCCTGCGTTGCCGAACGCCGGAAACACAGAACCCGGAAGTGTGAAAAAGGCAAATTGTGTAGCCTAGTGAACCAAACTGAGAGACCATTTTGAAGGCTCAGGAAACCTTTGCAGGTGTTTTGAGTTGATTAGCTGATTGGCATGTCACCATATTCTAATTTGTTGAGATGGTGAATTGGTGGGTTTTTGTTAAATGTGAGCCAAAATAATCACAATTAAAAGAACCAAAGACTTAAACTACTTCAGTCTGTGTGCACTGAATTTATTTAATACACGAGTTTCACAATTTGAGTTGAATTACTGAAATAAATGAACTTTTCCACAACAGTCTAATTTATTGAGATGCACCTGTAAATATTAAAATTAAAGAGTAATGTACCATAAGAGATCTGACTTTCAGAAGTCTTTGTGTTTACGTATTGATTTATTATAATTATGTACAAGAAAGAAGGAAGGAAGGTGCAAAGAATAAAATAATATAATCACACTATTTATCAACATTAAGGCCTGCATAGAATAAATTAATGTAATTACTCTATTTTTCAGCATTAAGGCCTGTTCACACCAGCATGAAATTTCTGTGCGATATTTTTTACATGTGATCAATGTGTAAAAAAAAAAAAAAAAAAAAGATGGGCTGAATGAAAATGCAATTTCACTCTTACAGAATCTTTTGTCACTTGACCACACTTAATGGTTGTGGGGCTTTTACGGCACTAAAGAACAAGACTAGAGGGACTAAATATAAGCAGAGGAGAACAATAACAATAATTAACAATACAATTTTTTTACATTAAGGAAGAATTATTGCTTCCCTATAATAGTTCTCATTGGGTATAGATCTTCTCTTTGTGAGGAAATTTGAGGATTTTCACAATGTTCAGACAGATGTCACAGCTTTTTAGCAGAGTACAGATGAGTGTTGGTATTGCCATTGATTTGAGCTTGTGGAATTTTGGCAAGTGTACACTTATGTACACCTAGGATTGGTGATGGAGAAACAGTGTGAAGCTTGTATTTTTACAGGAATGAAGGTTTATATAATATTATATAATATATAGTTATAATAATGTGAAGCCTTCAAATTCAGTCCCTTTCATGTAATGGCCCCATTTTTCCATAGTCCACACCACTACTAAGCACAGAGGTGGAATAGCTCCACTCTGTTGTCTATAATGCCTTTTAAGCTTAGGCTATTACCTTCTGTCCTTCCACAGTGTGAAGACTGCTCCCAAACCCATGTCACTAGTGTTCATGTGGACCTGAAACAGTTTGGTAAACTTGGGCTGGGCGATGACCAGTAGATCTTGAAGAGCCTGCTTGAGAGCATTCATACATAATACAGTCCTGCTTGAAAGTTTGTGAACCTTTTAGAAGTTTCTATATTTTTGCATAAATATAACCCAAAACATAATCAGATTTTTGCACAAGTCCTGAAAGTAGACAAAGAGAACCCAGCCAAACAAATGATACAAATATGCTTTCTTCATCATTTATTTATTCAGGAAAATGATCCAATATTACATTTCTCTGAGTGGCAAAAGTATGAGAATCTGTTCAGAGGTGTTTTCAATCAGTGGGATGACTACCATATGTCATTGTCTGCTTTGTTTTGTTTAGAGAACAGGGATCTATCCAAGTCTTATCATGTTTGAACAACCAACAATGAACAACCATGGTGTGCATGGCAGAGTTGCAAGGAGAAAGCCACTGCTCTCCAAAAAGAACATTGCTGTTTACCTGCAGTTTGCTAAAGATCATGTGGACAAACCAGAGGAGTACTGGAGAAAAGTTTTGTGGATAGAAGAGACCAAAACAGAATTTTTTGGTTTAAATAAAAAAAGTGTTATGTTTGGAGAAAAGAAACACTGCATTCCAGCACAAGAACCTTATCCTGTCTGTGAATGGTGGTGGTATCATGGCTTAAGCCTGTTTTGCTGTATCTTGTCCAGGACAATTTACCATCATTGATGGAACATTCTGAATTATAATTCTGAATTATACCAGCAAATTCTAAAGTAAAATGTCAGGACATCAGTCTGAGAAATGAATCTCAAGAGAAAGTGGGCTATGACCCCAAATCGTTCTACTACAGAATAGTTAAAAAAGAACAAAGTAAATGTTTTGGAATGGCCAAGTCCTAAGTCTGGACCTTAATCCAACGACAATTTTGTAGAAGGACCTGAAGTAAGCAGTTTGTAGGAGGAAACCCACCAACATCACAGAATTGAAGTGGTTCTGTACTGAGGAAATGGATAAAATTCCCACAAGCTGTAGTACAGGACTGATCAGCAGACCTGTTTGTTTAGCTGCAGTTATTGCTGCAAAAGGGGGTCACACCAGTCACTAAAAGCAAAGATTCACATACTTTTGCCACTCACAGATATGTGTTTTTTCTCAAGTATATATAATTGTTTAATTTGTTTGACTGGGTTCTCTTTCAGTACTTTCAGGACTTCTGCAAAAATCTGATTATGTTTTGGATTATATTTTATGCAGAAATTTAGAAAATTCTAAACTTTCAACATCACTGTATATTCATATACATTTATTTACAAAAATAAAGCTAATCTGTTCTATAAGAACCTTTTCCCAAAGCTTCTGGAATGTGACAGCAGTATTCCAGAGTCCATACAGCATAGACTTGAATTGGTATAGCTATTTAGTTATTAAATACTATAATTTTCTTACTCATCTCCTCAACGACTACTTGCCAGTACCCTGATTGCAGATCCAGTGTGCTGAACCAGGAGGCCCCTTCCACTGATTCAAGGATGTCATGTTATCAGTGGCACTGGGTAAACATTTGAGATGGTCTTGCCATTGAATATTTGGTAGTTCATGTATAACAGGGGTCACCAGACCCGGTCCTGGAGGGCCAGTGTCCCTGCAGAGTTTAGCTCCAACCCTAATCAAACACACCTGAACCAGCTAATCAAGGTCTTACTAGGTACACTTGAAACTTCCGGACAGGTGTGTTGAGGAAAGCTGGAGGTAAACTCTGCAGGACACCGGCCCTCCAGGAACAAGTTTGGTGACCCCTGATGTAGAACCTGTAAGAACCATCAAGTCTGGGAACAACGACCACAAGTGAGGACCATGGGGAAATCTCAGTAATGTTGAAGTTGTCTTTTAACACCTTTTTTGATATTTTGATAGCATGTCATTCCTTAGGATGGTCGAGTGTCCTAGCCAAGTGATTGTTCATGTTTGGATAACTCCTCCTAGTTATTGGAATCACAGATTGGACCAACTTCTGAAATCAGGTAAGATAGATTTTGAAATAATCTTAATTCTTCTGTAAAACAGGTCTAAAAAGATAACAGTGTCATTATTCAGCTCCGGTCAGTCCAGTGTTGATTCATTCCGATTCTATAACTATAAAATGGAAAGGGGGGTACAGTGGGGGAAAAATTATTTGATCCCCTGCTTATTTTGTACGTTTGCCACTGACAAAAAAAATGATCAGTCTATAATTTTAATGGTAGGTTTATTTGAACAGTGAGAGACAGAATAACAACAAAAAAATCCAGAAAAACATATTTCAAAAAAGTTATAAATTGATTTGCATATTAATGAGTAAAATAAGTATTTGATCCCCTAACAATCAGCAAGATTTCTGGCTCCCAGGTGTCCTTTATACAGGTATTGGGCTGAGATTAGGAGCACTCTCTTTAAGGGAGTGCTCCTAATCTCAGTTTGTTAAACTCAGTTTGGTGAGAAGGTGACAACAGTTGGTGCGAGTATTTGCAAATGGAAAAAACACAAAATAACTGTCAATCTCCCTCAGTCTGGGGCTCCATGCAAGATCTCACCTCGTGGAGTTTCAGTGATCATGAGAACAGTGAGGAATCAGCCCAGAACTACACGGGAGGATCTTTTCAATTATCTCAAGGCAGCTGAGACCATAGTCACCAAGAAAACAATTGGTAACACACTACGCTGTGAAGGACTGAAATCCTGCAGCACCCACAAGGTCCTCCTGCTCAAGAAAGCACATGTACAGGCCCGTCTGAAGTTTGCCAGTGAACATCTGAATGATTCAGAGGAGAACTGGGTGAAAGTGTTGTGGTCAGATGAGACCAAAATCAAGCTCTTTGGCATCAACTCAACTCGTGTTAGGAGGAGGAGGAGGGATGCTGCCTATGACCCCAAGAACACCATCCCCACCGTCAGATATGGAGGTGGAAACATTATGCGTTGAAGTTTTTTTTCTGTTAAGGGGACAGGACAACTGCACCGCATCAAAGGGACGATAGACAGGGCCATGTACCGTCAAATCTTGGGTGAGAACCTCCTTCCCTCATTGAAAATGGGTCATGGATGGGTATTCCAGCATGACAATGACCCAAAACACACAGCCAAGGCAACAAAGGAGTGGCTCAAGAAGAAGCGCATTAAGGTCCTGGAGTGGCCTAGCCAGTCTCCACACCTTAATCCCATAGAAAATCTGTGGAGGGAGCTGAAGGTTTGATTTGCCACACGTCAGCTTTGACACTTTAATGCCTTGGAGAGGATCTGCAAAGAGGTGTGGGACAAAACCTCCTGAGATGTGTGCAAACCTGGTGGCCGATTACAAGAAACGTCTGACCTCTGTGATTGCCATCAAGGGTTTTGCCACCAAGTACTAAAGGTCATAAAGTGTCATAAAGGTCACATTCATGAGGGTCAAATACTTATTTCACTAATTAAAATGCAAATCAGTTTATAACTTTTTTGAGATGTTTTTTTTCTTGTTGTTGTTATTCTGTATCTTACTGTTCAGATAAACTACTATTAAAATGACAAACTGATCATTTCTTTGTCAGTGGGCAAACGTACAAATCAGCACGGGAATCAAATAAATTTTTCCCCTACTGTAGATGTATCCTCTCTCTTTGTTTTCAGGCCATAGAGGCTGGTTCTGACATCCCGGATAGTCCCCATGGTACCAAGGAAATCCAAGCCTGCAGAGGTGTCAAGTGAGTGTCCTTCATAATGTATGTGTCCACCTAACAGTCTGTACCATGCCATGTGTAAATAATGGACTTATTGTTTCTGGCTTGGTAAACCTTTCCATTGGCCATAATAACTCTTTGTGGAAAAAGAACAGTGACTGATGGAGGGTCCTCCCCTAGTTGTCTCTAAAGGCTCTCCCACATCATGGTAAGGGTGCTGTCAGTCTGCAACATTGCTTTCAATGCCTTTTCTTTCACCATAATAGAAACCAAAAGTAGTGTTGTAAAATCATGTCGGGCTATGGAGACTCTGGTCAAGTTTTTGGAACAACTATGGTAAGATCTTCTTGTTTTTTTTTCTTTGTACTTTTATGATTTCCCACTTCCTGTCAGTAGCTTTTCAGTCTTATGCAGTTCTTCTCCACTGTGGATTCAGTTTTTAACACTTGTTTCACTTCAGTCAGAAAGCACAGTTTTCCTGGTGGCAACCTCAACTTATCCTCTACTCTCGCCAGGTTGTCATCTGGAAGAAAAGCAGCCATGAGAGCTTTTGAAAGAAAAATAAAATACATAAAAGCTTTTTATTTGAAATGAAGAGGAGTAGAAACCCACATTCTTTAAGAGGTACGTGGTAGGATTTTCTTTCTAGGTGCAGTCACTGGGGTTTTGGAGCCATGAATGAAAGAATTGTGTGAGGTAGGGATAGGATGAATGCATGCAACCACCCTCTCATGTTTCTCCAGGAATTCTTTCATCCTGCTAAGCCCGGGATGCTTTATCCCAGTCAAGCCACCATCCACAACTTCCCTAAGACTGGTTTCCTAGAATATAGTACTGTGTATAGACTAGCTTTGTCTATTTTTGTAATTTGTTTTTCAAGTGCCAATAAAACTTAAGCAGCTCAATCTCTGTCTACATTGTTCATCATCCTCAGATTGTTCATTGTCTGAGTTCCGGTTTAACATTTGCCATGTAAAGCCCTACCTGATCTCATGACAAAAATGTACCTGTGGAACCTTTTTCGCAAGACACAAAATATATACCAATAAGTTCATATCACTGCAGTTTGCAACAGAAATAAACACTAGAGGTGGTAAAACAGTGAGCACTTGTAATCATTTTCGTACACAGTTATGATTACAGCTACATACATTTTGCTTTCCGGTGTTGATTCCTGCCAGATTACTACCTCCCTAGTATTGGTAGGTTTAGGGTTAGAGGTGGGAGAGGGTTTAGGATTAGGCAAGAATGTAGCGATTTCAACCAAAGGGAGTCAAAAATGAGGTTACACTTTATTTTGATAAAAGTCCACTTTAGACATTCTACTAACTATAAGTAACTTTGCAGCTACATGTCAACTAATTCTCATTAATTTGCAACTACATGTCTACTAACTCTCAGAGCAGACTGTTAGGTTAGGTTTAGGGTTAGCAGAATAAGTTGACATATACTTGCAAAGTTTAGATGAGTGTTAGAAGATATTAAGCTGACAGTCTACTAATACTCTAATGATTAGTTGACATGCAGTTGCAAAGTTACTTACTGTTAGAATGTCTAAAGTGGACTATCAAAATAAAGTGTTACCAAAAATGGACACAACACCGGACGTAACAAGCTCACTCGGTAGCTCAGCCGGCATGGAATTGGACTTAGGATGTGGAATCCTTGGGTACAAATCCTGTGAAAAACATGATTCATGAAAGAGCGGAGAGATCAAAAAACAAGCTAATACAGCATGCTTGCAATGATGTTTTTACATCACATTCGCTTTTGTTCATACTATCGGGTAGGTTCAGGTGTAGTGCGTTATTTTAAAATGTCACAGAGCATTAGAGCTATAGCACCACTCAACAGACATTTCAAGTCAGAACTGCAGTAACATACAAAATCATCATTACATAAAACATACCATATGTATACGTTCACATGTTTCAAGGGAAAGAAAACAAACACTCTTTTAGTGGCACTCAGTAGACATTTTTGTTAGATACTGCAGTAATATGTAAGTATTGGTACATATTTTGCATCTCACAAAAAAGTTAACACAAGGTATGTTTTCGTCATGTGATCAGGTTGGCGAAGTCCCTCAAGTTGGGAGCTCCACAAAACCGTTTTTTACATTTTGTCATAACACTTTAATACAGTGCTATATTTTCCCCTTGTGCATTTGTAAGATTGTTCATTGTCTGAAATATACAGAGAGCTACTTATAGCAATTATCTCTGGATGCAGAAATAATGCAGGACTAGTAGAAAAATCCATATCCTGTCTATTACTTGTAACAACCTTATGTTAATTTCTGATTTATCATTGGTATCCATAAGTAACAGGCTGGACTACATATCTTTAACCTTCACAGTTGTGTGTGTTATTTTATGCAAAATAAGATCAAGAGGTCTCTGTTTAGGCCTCCACTCTATGTGGTTGTTGTAGACACTAATCAGGGTATTTGTGAATATGAATGAGCTCAATGAGTAAAACAGATGTTAGTAGTGAAAACACTACTAAATATTGCTTCCCTTATGTGTCCATACAACAAGCTGTTCAGATTTTATTTAAGATGTTTATTAGAGAACACCAAATAAAAGAGTACTAAGACATGAGAGTTATTTCCAGATTTTTTCCTCTGCTATTCAATGTTATTTAGCAAAATAGTCTGTTCATAGTGCCACCAAGCAATAGTTTTATATAACCATTTATGTAGCATCTCCCGGCACACGACCAGTGTCTTGTCAGTGTCAATGGCATGTGACTCTTAGTTGGCCATATTTTTCCAATGGAAAAGAAAAGTCCCCTCTCCTTAAAAAGCACATTCATGGCATGCAGATGTTTATGTCAGTCTGAATAGACCCATTAACTGCTGTTTCATTCAAATTAAAATGTTTATCGCACCAAATTTTGCACCAAACATTTATCTTGGTGTGAACAGACCTTGAAATTGGTCACTCTAAACATACACACATCATAATCTTACCTTTAAGGTAAAAGAATTTCTTTAAAAAATTTTTTTAGGTACAATCAACTAAGACTCACTCCTTATGTGGAGACACTGTATGAAAATGTGTATTTAAATTATTTTTTTAATGCATAAGAGCCCTTGGTTGTGCTTTTATTTGATTTTAAAGGCACCTTTGCTATTTTCCAAATTGATTTTCCAAATTGTTAATTTTGCAAAAAAAGATTGACAATAATTCATTAACATTCTGAAGACCAGACCTCTATACATTATATTTGATACAAAATTGTCTGAATAATTAACACCATGATCAATCAAATTTCATCATCAATAAAAAAACACCATCATCTCTTTTTTTAAACAATTATAGACAAAGATATTCATTTCAGTTTGTCAGTGTTGTCAGAGCTAATGTTCTTTAATCTTCAAGGTAGAATTTAAGATTATGACAATTACCATATCAAATAATGGTCTTCAAAACAAGACAATACATCTAGATATATAAGATATACAACATAAGAATTTAAATACATTCTAAACATCTGATAATATCAAATTAATAAATCATGACAAAGAAAAACTCACAAGTGACGCTCTGCGAAGTCTTCGACTTAGCGGTTTGTCAAATGGGGGGCTGTTTGTTGAAAACTTCTTCAGGTAACCTTCTGGCAAACGAATATCTGCTGGCAGTGAGAGACGTTTATTGATGTCCTGAAGAGGAAAAGGAAGGGAAGGAAATATATGATGTGCCAAAGAGCAGTTATATGGGGCAGCACTCTGAATATGAATATATTTTAATAGAAAGCTGATGGAAGTGCAGGTGTACAACTCTGTTGTGAGCTCACATTAGCAAAAACTATGACCAAAGAAAGGCAAAGCAAGGCTGCCAACAAACAGTAGCCAAGTCATTCATACAAAGACAGATACAAAAGAGTGTAAACAGTGCGTTCACTAAAAAATAAACTGTTGACTGAACTGGTTAAACTAAAATGTCAAAAAAAGGCTAAAGCTGGGCACTGAAAAACCACCTATAGGTAAATAAACGTGGCTTCTCTAGTGGAGAAGAAGTCGGAGATGGAACAAGAAGTTGAGAAATACCAGCTAGATATAGATGGCCTTACTACACACAGAGCCCAGTCTCTGTAAGCAAACACCTGGATAGGGGCTGGCTAGGGTGAGAGGTGCAAAGCAGTTATGGGAATCACAAGTCTCCAACTCAACGCCATTGTTTTGGGGTTTAGCCCAGATGTTGAGAAGGTTGCCTCAACGTGCCCCAATGAAACAAAAGTGAGGATTCTTACTGTGTTCTGTGCTTATATCTGGCCCTCTTTCAGATCCTGGGTGGGGCACTGGGAAGGGTACCTGTTGTGACTTGTTGTGAACTGTTATGAAAGGTACCTTGTGAATCCATAGTATTGATGGGCAACTTCAGTACCTATGTTGGTAATGGTAACAGAGGGATCTGGAGGGGAGTAACCTGGGATTGAACCCGGGAGGTGTTTCATTGTTGGACTTTTGTGCGTGGCACTGGCCATAACAAACACCATGTTCAAAAATATGGTGGTTCATAAGTGTACCTGGTACAAGAGCACCTTAGGCTAAAGGATGGTAATTGAATTCATTGGACTTGCAGCTGTTTGTTTTGGACACTCAGGTAAAGAAAGGAGAACCCAAACAAATTATGCTGGTGAACTGGGACCTTTAGCAGAGAATCCTGTCAGAAAGTTCTTTAACTCCCACCTCGAGAGGAGCTACTCCTTAATCCAAAGGAAAGCTGGAGAAATGGAGTCATAGTGGGTCCAGTCCAAAGCATCCATTGCAGAAACAGCTGATTTGAGCTGGGGCTGGAGGGTGGTTGTTGATCATGTTGATCATGGCAGCAACCCAAGAACACATCAGTGGACATGAAAAATGATGAAGGCTGTTAGGCAGAAAAGGGAGGCTTTTGGGCCTGTGGGTCTCTCAATTCAGCTAACAGGTCTTAGCAGGCCAGGAGGATTGCAGAAGCAAAAAATCAGGTATGGGAAGAGCTCTGAGAAACCATACTTTTGGCTGGCATCAAAGAGGTTCTGGCAAACCATCTGGTGGCTTACGCAGAGCTGATATTGATTTGTGTGTTGTTGTTTTTCAGTAATTTTTTAGAGTGTGGTACTCCTCAAAACATGGAGTGTTGCATGGCACACACTGTACTTTGTGAGGTGCCTCTCCTTTCTCTTCCGAGTGCCGCCTGGTCCTGCTGCCCTGGGCGGTGGTCTGGGGGACTTCAGCAGGAAAATGACTCGCTGTTAACCTCAGAGGAGTGTCCAAAGCAGGCCAGTCCCCTTTGGGTGGACACCGGTTTGTGCCATACTAGTCCAGCAGCCCTCTCACCAGGTTTGTCCTGAACTCCAGGGAAGTGATGACCTGTCCTGTTGATAATAAATTACATTTGTGGGGAATATAGAGTGTAGGTAAAGGACAGTATGGTTGTGAACAAAATTCTTGTGCATTGTAAATATAAGTGTAAAGTGCATAAAATATAATTTGGTTATTTTAGATGGTTGTGTAAATTTCTAACCTGACAGCTGGCGGTGAACAATGTGACTGTTCAGCAGAGCAGTGTAAAGCAGGTAAAAGAAGATTTTCTTATACCACTTCCTTGTTTTCCTGACACACTCAAGAAAGCCTTTTACCATGTCAGCCCTGTCGACTGCCCCTATCTTTTTGTTGTATTCTAGGACACAGTGAGACTTGACCTTCCTCTCACCAGTGACATGGTTGACTTTTCCTGTGGTTGACATCATGGAGAAGTGTACCGTGGTAAGCATAATAACATCTCTCTTATCATGCCATTTTACCACCAGCTGTGTTCTGTACTGTCCGCAATCAACTTGCCCTTTTGTAATTTTGGCATTCCTATTGTTACGGAGCGAACAAGATGTGAAGCAGGTGGATCCAAATGCAAGCTTTTATTTACAGACATGGTCAAAACACAGGCAAGGGTTGAACACCAGTGAACAGATACAGTACAGGCAAGACACAAGAGTAATCCAGGGACAGGCAAGGGTCAATCGGCGGCGAAACGTAATCCAGGGAGCGAGGAAAACAGGTATTCCAAACACACAGACAATAATCCAAACAAAGTGGTGAACGAGTCCGAAACGACAAGACAAAGGGTAATCCAAGACAAGCAATAAATCCAGGGCAGGCAGCCAACCGACGAGATGAGATAACAGGCAAGGATCAAGACTCGAATAACCAGACTAAAAACAAGACTTAAGTAGACTCAGTAAACTGGGAAAACTCAGAGTGGCTCTGTAATGTAACTATCACTAGGGGGGTGATAAATGTAAGCATGGGAAATGTAGCATGGGAAATGTAGTCAGTGTAGTGTGAGAGTCAATGTAATCAGAAGGCGACCTCTTGTGGCGGGCAGACCGAGGACCATGGACAGGATTCGTGACACCTACCCTGTTGGCCCACACAGTGCCACAGACCCCTGTGCTGTGAGAGAGGATGTGCTGGAACAGTGATGGACTGCTGTACCAGTTGTCCACAAAGAGGACGTGGCCCTTTCCTAGGTAAGGTGCAAGTAGGGTCATTACAACCGAACCAGAAATGCCTAACCTATCATAGTGGCAGATGTCGGTAGTGGATCCGGTATAAATGACCATGTCTTGCACGTATCCAGTCAGCACAAACTTTACACCAAATCAGTTTCTTTTTGTAGGGATGTACTGACAAGGCAGCCTGCCTTTCCATTTCATCAGTGATTCATCCACACAGAGATCATTGTATGGGACAAAAACACAACAAAAGTAGGAGGTAACTGCAGTAAATATGCGTCTTATTTTGTGCAGTAAATCATGCTGGGAAAACTGTTGAAGAAATGCAGATAACGGAAGAGCAGGAGGAAGCGGTCCTGTGAAAACAGCGTTCCGAAAAAGGGATCTGCAGTAACGGGTCTACTGGAATTCTGAGGCATACTGATTTGTTTCCTCCACAATTTCTCCAACAAGTTCCTCTGTAAAAAACAGTTTGAAGCACTGGACCACAGTGGCAGATGCAGGAGGGGTTTGCAATCCAGACTTCGAGCTGTCAAAGGTGACACCTGGTCCAGGAGGGGTAAAGTTGCTGTCCAGGTAGAGCTTACCTGCTCTGCTAAATTGAATGTCTCTCCCTGGGTACCAGTTGTGGAATCATCACCCTTTTCCAGGGTCTGGAGATTGGGTGGAAGCTCATCATCAGAATTGCTCTCACTTGTCTTGCTGCCAAAGTTTTCCTCTTCAGATCTCCTCATCTGTCAGTATTTTTCTTAACATGTTTACATAAATTTTGAGGTTCTGATGTTTTGGGTAAAATATTTTCCTTAGGCTACTGCACTGTCAGTGTGTTGACGTGAACGTGGAGTAAAAATTTTATTTAAAATTCATATTTTTATTACATTTTAATTAACATTAAATATCATCCTATTACAACTAATGAGTAAAAATATGTCTTTTAAGTTTTATATAACTAGATTTAGATAACCAGTTATAAGCGCAGCCATATGTTAACATTAGAGTGACTGTTGTAATGGTGGCAGTATCATAAACAAGATAAACGTAAGTTATAAATCTTGTCATGTATATTTACAGTAAAATGTGGATGTGTGTCACTTTACGATCAGAGTAACAATGTCTGTAATAAACTGGTCGTCACAGCATGCATAAAAGTGATGCAAGTGTTTAGTGTTGTGTCCAAAATCTTTGGTTGATTGCAAGCAAACAAATACGTGAATGACTGAATCAAACACAGTAACATCTTAAACGCAGGTATAATGATCATGTTACATGATCTATAACACAAGGTGGGTGTAACGGTGGGAGAGAGACGAGAGGCGAGCGGATCCATTCGCAAGCTTTTATTCATTGGACGAGACAAAGACATGGTCGAACAGGCAGAGTAGACAACAATAGCAGACAGGTATAACAAAGGCAAGACGTGAGGATAGTCCGTGTAGCAGGCGTGGGTCGATGATCGGCAAACGTAATCCAGGGGGGGAAAAGCAAAGGGGAGATCCGTGAAACAAGCGAGTAGTCCAAAGGCAGGCGGCAAGACAGACGAAAAAAGATGGCCAGGCGAGAAAGCTAAACACAGGGAACTCGGAAGCTAGGGAACTAGGAAACTAGGGAACTTAAGCGAAACAACGATGAAAACACCACAGAAATAACCACAATACTCCGTGCGTAACAGGGGGAAAGTCCGGGGCTTATATAGGGCGCCTGATTGGCCACAAGTGTTGACACAATCAGCGCGATGGGTGACGGGATACGTAGTCCAGGGTGTAGTGTACCAGTCTGTATGAAGTGACAGAGCGAGAGAGACATCTGGTGGTGAGCGGACCGATAGTCACCGACCAGATTCATGACAGTGGGAGCCACATTTGCGCTGCAGTTCAGTGAATCAGATCTGTGGGATTTACAATGCATCAACTCATCTACTTCTCCTGAAATACATGAAAAAAAGAGGCTGGTGAACTGGGAGAAAAACAGAATAAACTTTAAAGTTACCTACACAATGTGTGTCTGATATAAATAAAACAATTTATAATTGAAAGTAATTGAATGGATGGTTATTGCCGGTTCCATAGACAGTGTGTATTTTATGAACTCTAAATGTATTCTTTTGCTATGACTTATGTGAATTTAAATGTCTGGAACTTAAAATAAATATTATGTGGTTGAAAACACTGAATAGTCATGAAGCTGAGCACGTCTGTCTCTGGATCAGCACCAGCCAATTCACGAAAGCAGACTTAAATTCAGCAGTTGATTGCATGACACAC
Organism: Labeo rohita; assembly: GCF_022985175.1. Classification (NCBI taxonomy): domain Eukaryota; kingdom Metazoa; phylum Chordata; class Actinopteri; order Cypriniformes; family Cyprinidae; genus Labeo; species Labeo rohita. The sequence goes on along the minus strand of NC_066877.1, from coordinate 40,203,368 downwards.
TGAACATTCCAATCACACCGGTGTGATCGTAAGGGTTAAATTACTCGAAACAATATATAATGGTTTTTTCATAGCTTTAGCAAAACATTTGCAAAACTCACAGATGATTTTGTAGCTGACAGTAGTGTGCAGCACAAGGTGTGTTATTACTCACTTTAGATTGTACATGCATTACCTCATTAGAGATGCGCTGCTGAAGGTTGCGCATTCGCACTCTAACAGGACTCTGAACTTCATCAGAAGAGGTTCCTGAAGCTTGATCACTTTCTCCATCGGACCCTATTTTACGATGGACTACACCTGTAAACATACACATATTTATTACCCCTGATGTCTTCAATTTTATTTTATTGAACATCATGTGAAAAAGCTAAAAGCCATAACCACGTGGATGGCCTGAGGGTGAGTAAAGTAACTGCAAATGTAATTTTTTGGGTAAACTATCCCTTTAATCTGTGCATTGTTGGGGGAGACCCTGTCACACAATAGCCATGTTTTAACCACTCTATATACACACTCTATATACTCAAAAATCTAAGACTTTTTCTATGTACACAAAAGGCCTATTTCTCTCAAATATTGTTCACAAATCTGTCTAAATCTGTGTTGGTGAGCACTTCTCCTTTGCCGAGATAATCCATCCACCTCACAGGTGTGGCATATCAAGATGCTGATTAGACAACATGATTATTGCACAGGTGTGCCTTAGGCTGGCCACAAGGAAAGGCCACTCTAAAATGTGCAGTTTTATCACACAGCACAATGCCACAGATGTCGCAAGTTTTGAGGGAGCGTGCAATTGGTATGCTGACTGCAGGAATGTCCACCAGAGCTGTTGCCTGTGAATTGAATGTTCATTTCCCTACCATAAGCCGTCTCCAAAGGCGTTTCAGAGAATTTGGCAGTACATCCAAACAGCCTCACAACTGCAGACCACATGTTACCACACCAGCCCAGGACCTTCACATCCAGCATCTTCACCTCCAAGATCGTCTGAGACCAGCTACCCGGACAGCTGCTGCGACAATCGGTTTGCATAACCAAAGAATTTCTGCGCAAACTGTCAGAAACCATCTCAGGGAAGCTCATCTGCATGCTCGTTGTCCTCATCGGGGTCTCGACCTGACTGCAGTTCGTCATCGTAACCGACTTGAGTGGGCAAATGCTCACATTCAATGGTGTCTGGCACTTTGGAGAGGTGTTCTCTTTACGGATGAATCCCAGTTTTCACTGTACAGGGCAGATGGCAGACAGCGTGTATGGCGTCGTGTGGGTGAGTGGTTTGTCTGTTGATGTCAACGTTGTGGATTGAGTGGCCCATGGTGGCAGTGAGGTTATGGTATGGGCAGGCGTATGTTATGGACAACGAACACAGGGGTATTTTATTGATGGCATTTTGAACGCACAGAGATACCGTGACGAAATCCTGAGGCCCATTGTTGTGCCATTCATCCACGACCATCACCTTATGTTGCAGCATGATAATGCACGGCCCCATGTTGCAAGGATCTGTACACAATTCCTGGAAGCTGAAAACATCCCAGTTCTTGCATGGCCAGCACACTCACAGGACATGTCACCCATTGAGCACGTTTGGGATGCTCTGGATCTGCGTATACGACAGCGTGTTCCAGTTCCTGCCAATATCCAGCAACTTCTCAAAGCCACTGAAGATAAGTGGACCAACACTCCACAGGCCACAATCAACAACCTTATCAACTCTATGCAAAGGAGATGTGTTGCATTGCGTGAGGCAAATGGTGGTCACACCAGATACTGACTGGTTTTTGTTTTTATTCAGTTACAGCAATCCATATCCATATTAGAGAAGTTGGAACGGAACGTCATTAGTGATACTTCTTTGACGCATATGTGGATTTTCTGCACGAGGGCGCCCCCTGGTGAAAAATTAAGCAGACATATACTAAACCACGCTTTTTCCAGTGTATAGAGGTTTACAGAAGTATTCTGTTAATTTGTTGCAAAAAAAAACAAAAACACACTGAAGTGGCAAGATATCAGAACCAAACCAAACCGAAAACCATGGTTAAAACCGAGGTACGTATTGAACTGTGGACTAACTGTATTGTTGCATCCCTAGCTAATACCCAACAAATGCTCCTTCAAATATTTTTTCAAAAGTGCAAAGGAACTTTTATGTGAATGATGGACTAATCTCCTTTGCCATGGAAGAGGAAGCCATCAAGCTTCTTAAAGGGATAGTTCACCCAAAAATGAAAACTTGCTATTCATTTCCTTACCCTCAGACCATTTACCAATGTGGGTAATAGGCCTACTCTGCATTTGTCTTGTCTGGTTTTATTGCAGTGTTTTAAACAGATAAAACATCTTGGCTAGAAGTTGTTTCGTTTTATATATCGTCGTAATATGTTAACCAAGTTAGGTTGATGAGGCAACCTGCCACTTCTGATGTAAGAGTTAACTAGTTGGGATAATATACCTAGCCAGTCTCATGAGTGTTGGAGACATCACATAGGCTACTAAACTAATCAGATAACTGGTATGATGTGCTTTGTAAAATGAATGTAACACGTTAAGCAAATATCTACACTTTGTCCATCCTCTTTGTGGTATAATTCTGTCAATGATAGAGCCAATCAATTATTATTTAGCCACCAACGTAAAGGATTAACTGTAACCAATTTCCAGTCTGAAATCTGGTAATGTTATCCCCTTTTAAAGTTTTTAATGATGTTAAGATAGGGTATGCATTAAAATATTTCTGATTGCATTTTCAGATGAGTTTATTTTAATATTTCTCAAAGAAGAGGAAGACACCAGATGCTGAGCAAGATGACAGTCAGGTATTCAGGATAGCTAGGCTGGGATGTTTAAGGTAAGCTAAACCTTCTGAAGCAAAAATACTGTAACGAAAGTACTGTGTCTCTTACTGTGGCAGTTTAAATATTTGTAAATGAGAGAGATGGTTGGTTGTTTGTCCTGTGTGTGTGTGCCTGATTCTTGGGTGGGGAAGTTTAAGCACCAAGGGGTAAGGGGCTTGGCATGGGCTAGAGCAAACACTAGAACATACTGTCCAAATAAGTGGAGAAATTAACACCACGTGTCAAACACAGTTAGTAAAGGTGAACACATACAGAATAGGAAGCATTCTGAGATTGTCAGACAGTGCTACATTTGGAACTAAATTTTTGGAGAAGTTGTTCATTTATTCCCAAAAGTGGGCATTGTGTTTTTGTATAGGCTGGTAATGTAAAATATTTCAATGATCAATTTACTCATATACTGTGGCAGAGATTGCACATTCGCAAACATTCCTTTTGTTTAGTCTTTTTCCCTTTTAAACATTCCTTTTTTTTCTTTTTTGGATGACCAGATCTACATAAATCCAAGATACAAAGTTGTAAAATAAGAAAATTATAGGAAGGTGGTGAATGTGCCACTATCTTGCTTAATGAAAAGCTTTGTCCATTGTTGGATATTTTCTTATTTACTGCTTAGGTTTTTATTGTTATATTCTGCAAAATCGTTAACACAGTGAATGTGCCCAAATTAACAAGTGTTGTCCTGAAAATGCGTACGAATTCAAAACAATTTGTGTCATTTTTAGCACATATTTTCTAAGAGCATTCATGCATCTGTGTAATAGTCAGTGTACAAATGTTTCCTTTAAATGAGTTTGTGTGAGTGTGTTTGTATTGATAGTTTCTGAAAAACTTGGTCTCACCACTTTCTCGTGACAAGGGAGGCTCATCCAGTCCAGTATGTTCAGGAAGCTCTGATAGACTCTCGTCCAGACGCCGTACACTTTGCAAGCTCATGGACAGGCGCTTTTTAATTATCTTCATGCGGTCCATCAAAACTTGACTCTGCCCGCGACCTAAAGGATACTTTGGGTTTAAGTCACATATGCACATTTAATAGCTCCATCTTATAGAATATCATATGTGGTATTTTATGAATGTTTAAATGCAGTAATCTGCGATAAATCAAAGCTGATGTAATATCATTGAGCAGGGCTAAAGAGGTTTGGGATTTTTGAGCACGCACATGCTAAATCTCAGGCATAATTGTGTTATCAAGGAAAGTCCAAATTTGTGTTTTTGCAAAACTGTAGCTTCCAGGGACGTGTTCGGTTTGGTTTTGCTGTGTCATAATAACTCATGGAAATGTAATATGTAGTGGGTCTAAAAGATTATTTTAAGGCCACAATGTTTTGTTAACCTAATGGCATCTGTATGTCATGTCCACACAGTGTGAAGTCATGGCCTCAAGTTCCTGTCCATGTGCAGATAATGTGCTCTTAAAAACATTTTTAACAATGGCTGTCATTCCTGCCTATAACAAATTCACCACCAGCACACAGGTACCAAAAACATTTACTGTGACCCGCATTAACGTCTAGTGCTCTGTGGCACTCAAACCAATAAATATGAAGTGCTTCAAAGGCTAGCAATGAGAAACATTAAGTCCACACTGACCACCTCTCTGGACTCTCTAGTTTGCATACTGACCATGTTTTACAAAGTCACAAAGTTACAAAGAATCGACACTCCAGGACCATAAAAGTAAGAGAGGGTTTCTTACTTTTATGGTCCTGCAGTGTTGATTCTTTGTAACTCTGTGACAACACTTGTCAGTGTGCCACCAGATCCTTTATGGAAGATTGTATTAATTAGTTAAAGCCCACTTTAAAAGCTAATCATATCATGTGTCCGAGAAGATAACATGTTGAGTAATGTGTGGGGAGGAAATGTCTTGCTTACGTATATTAACCCTCGTTTCCTGATGGAGGGAACGAAGATGTTGTGTCGAGTGTACGACACTAGGGGTTGCTCTTGGGAGCCCAAACACCTCTGACAACATCGAGGAAAGGCCAATAAAATTGAGTGTGCAGAATGTGCATAGCTGGCCACGCCCTGGACATCCGGGTATAAATAGGCCAGCATGGCATCTGCTCACTTGTTTTGTTTTGAGGAGTCGAGAAGCATTTCAACCAACTCAGAGGTAGTCCGGAGTTGTGGCATGAAGGACACAACGTTTTGGTTTCTTCCATCAGGGACGAGGGTTACCATACGTAACAAAGACATTCCCTTTCTGCCGTTCTCATCGACATTGTGTCGAGTGTACAACACTAGGGGTTCCTATACTAAACGCCACAACTCTCGGACTGCGTCACGAGTGTATGAGGGAGCAGATACCAACAAGCCAACGTGGTAGAATAAATGCACCTCACCTCTTCATGACCTTCCTGGAATATTGGTGAAAATTACACACATGGGGCCGGATGAGGAGCCACTACATGTGAAGCACCAACCAAGAGTTCACATAAGGCAACCTACCTTGTATTGGGTTCTAACAGCAAGTTCCTCTGCTGAACTTGGCTACGTGTAATGTGATGGAAGGAGTAATTCAAGGTTCACCTGAGGAAACTTACTGAACTGAAGAAGCGTAATCTAGCTTCTGCACCGTACCAGTCTCCTGAGTCACAAAGCTTGCATTTAGGACTCTGAAAGACACTGGTTTCATTCGCAGATTATAAAATGCGGCAAATGTATTAGGTGTATCCCAACCTGCAGCTCTACAAGATGTCTGTTAGAGAGGCCCCGTTTGCCAAGACTGCTGAGGCAGTGAAGCCCCTGGTTGAGTGGGCTGTCACTCCCGGTGGGCAGGGTAGACCTCTGGCCTGGTAGGCTGCTCAGATCGCGTCCACAATCCAGTGGGAGATCCTTGTTTGGAGACAGCGTTCCCCTTCTGCTGTCCACCAAAACAGACAAAGCGCTGTTTAGAACATCTGACCTCTGGGTACGTTCAGTATCATGTATAAGCTACAGACTGGGCATAACAAGACAGGACAGGGTCCCCATCTTGGGAAGGCATAGCTTGCAAGGTTACCACCTGCTCTCTAAAGAGTGCAGCTCTTGCAGGGGGCCGTCCTTTGTGACGAGCAGGCATGGGTTGGGCTCCGGCCATGCACCCCAGCCTGCACTGCAACCTTCGTAGCTCAGAGAGCGTAGTCGGTCGCTGAACGCAGTTCCTGCAGCAACTCTGGGTCAGGACCACCCTCCTACAGATCTCGTAACACCTTGGCCTGGTACACCCACAGGATGGCCATGGCATGCATGCCTATTGCTCTCCATCGACGCACATCACTGCTGCCTCGTACCCGGAAGTAGAAGGAGCGGAGTGGGAAGCAGTCGAGGTTAGCCGAGGCTTCTTGTAAAGGCACGTGAGCAGAGCGTGCCCATGGTCACGTTCTCGCAGGCAGAACATACACCAAGATACAAAAATGCAGACTTGTTAGGAAATATTTTGTTAATGAAATTATTTCACTGTGGCTTCACCTGTTATGATGTCTTGAGCAATTCAGTTTTATATTAGTAGTTGTAGCCATTGCAGCATGGATGATGTCTCTGCTATCTCTGCAGGAGAATGTGTCAGCTATTGTCTATGCCGGCGTAGTTGCGTCTGATCGTAGTTTTAGCTGGTGCAACAGGTGTAAATATTTATCATAAAGTTGGACGTTGCAAAGCCCTGCGTAGGACTTACACACAGCTTTTTACGTCAAGCTGGTGCAACTGGCCGCTGGCCAGCCAGGTCTGCTGTGGTCTTTGGACTCATGGCCTAAAGCCTAAGACTTCCATGGGCCCTGCTGTGGATCTCCATTGGCCATCTCCTCAGCTCCCTCCTCTCCCATTCTGTGGTCTTGGCCTTCCTTCTCTCCCCTTAAATCACACCGTCACCCCCTCCTCCGACCAGGACTTTTAGTTATGTTGGTCACTAGCTACTTTAAGTGTTACAGAGAATTTTATAAAGAGTTAAAATGTTACCACACTCTTCCACCAAGGCACTTGCAAGTTCTTGAACATGGTTACATGTGGTTTGCCACTGCAAGGATAATCAGCTACCTTTCCTCCTTCCTGTTTCCATGTAGCGCTGTCTTATATTACAACTTACATTGCATCGTACATTACAGACAGTGCAGTTTATTGCTCTGGAAACATCTGCAGTTCTCACACCTTCTTGGAGCAGGACTATGGCTATGAGCAGGAGAGCAAGAACCCTGGATATCTTTCAGTAGGAAGGTCTCATGTCCTAAGTGATTGGAACTGTGACCTTAATTGCCTACTGCCTATAACCAATAAATGCTTATCAGTCATTGAACAAGCATGAAAAACACTGTTTAAACCCCTTTTAATTTTAAGATTAATTTATTATATTACAACAAATCTAACTGAACCAAACTAGTCCCTATGACAGCTATCATCCATGTTCTTTAAAGATGTTGAGGTGAATGATGTAGAGGGGGAAATTAACAGTCAATTGTTTTAATAATAATTGATTACCAGGCTTTCACAGAAAAAGGCTTTACCTGAGACAAATGTGTGCGACCGGAAGTGCTTTGTAGCATACAACCTTAATTTTAAATGAGAGCAAAAATTCAAGAGTACAGTCAAATGTCAACAAGAAGCATTAAGGGAAGCCATGGAACAGATAAAGGGAACTGCAGCGCACCAAAAAGTGCAGAAAACTAAAAACAATATCAGCCAAAGCTCTGCAAGAACAGAGACTTTCTTTCCTATTGTTTGTAGAATTATGCTAGTATTGCTAGTATGCTAGTAATTTTTACATGGAACTGAGCAAAGTTTTCTCATGGAAATGCCAAAACTAAGGATGATGTTAATTAAATTGCCATGTAACCATTGAAGTGTCATTTAATAACAATGTTTATTATCAGAACAGCAGTCATATTAAAGTAGTAGGTTTATTTCTGTTTTAAATGAATAGTTCCACAATAAATCAAAATTAAGTCATCATTTAGGGGTTGTTGGTGAAAACATGCCTTTTGCTTATTTATTTACAGGCCAACAGTAGCTGCGTTTTCATTACCCTTCAAAATGCACAAACTGAAATTGTGAATTGAAAATAAGACTAATGGAAACAAGTGAATTTTGCGAAAACTCCATATAACCATATAACACTAAAAAAGTTTTTACGCTTACATGAGGTGGTTTTTCAGGCAATTCGAAAAAGGAATGAAGAAAATGTTTTTATTTTTTTCACATTTACAGGTCACTTTGCGTACATAAAAGTCTATGTACTATAATCTCAAAATAACACATCATATGTGGCCGCTTACACAAGCATTAACTACTTAACGCTTGAAAAAGGGGCTTTCTTCGCAAAAGTTTTGCGCAAATCTGCAATGGAAATGCACCTACTGTTTTGGGGGCCTGAAAATGCATACTTCAAAGTGCACATTTTTAAAAACTATACTGTTATTTTCTCCATGTAAACTACAAAACGCAAATTTGTGAAAAAGGTGATGTCATGGGTATCCGTATTCTACATGTTCATGTAGTGTTTCTTTACAAAACAAACTTTTCAAAAATGCAAAGGAACTAGTACACTTTAGTACATTGTTGCCATGTAAATGTACTCTAATAGACCAATATTCCAACTCCTGCTGAATGTTCACATTGCTGTTTTACATACAATTCAAGTCAACAGTGACCAAGCTCCAAAAAAATAAACATTAATGTCTTCACATTAAAGAGGTCCTATTATGCTCTTTAACAGAGTCTTGATTTTGTTTTGCTTTCATGCTTGGTGGTTCAAAAAATGCATTATTTTTAACATAATTTACATTATTACAATACATTTCTCCCAGCCTGGCACAAATGACTCGATTAGTTCCAGGTTCTGCCTTCCCAAAAAATGTGTTGTGATTGGTTAGCTGTCCCACTGCTTGGTGAACAGCTTAGTCTGTGTTTCCGTACTGCCACGCCCCCCTTGTCAAAGAAGCAAGTTCCATGTACAACTGTTAGCACAAGCTAGATTAAAGTGATTCTTACGTTTTAAATATGGATATTTTTCTTACAAAAACGCATCGATTCGATACAGGGGGCCTTTATTAACCCCCTGGAGCCATGTGAGGCAAATTTTAATATAATTCTGATTGCATTCGTCTGAAAGAAGGAAGTCATATACACCTAGGATGCATGGAGGGTGAGTAAATAATACACTACAGTAGTGTTGAGTCCTATCATCAGCCTGCGAGATCGCCAATACATGATATTATCGTGCTAATGTATTTAATTATTTACATACTTAGTTTCATTGCCCGAAACCAGCTCCAGAATAAGGCTAAAAGCAGCCTAACATTATCAAAGAACATCATCACTGATTAGCCTAGCCTATTCTACTGCAAGTTTGTGCATTTTAAAAAACACTCACGTTATAAGTGAAGCTAACATTATCTACTCTGCATGATGAATAAATCTCTTATCACACACTGCACACGTCTGCGGCGCGTTACTGCTCTGAATCAATGCTTGTGTTTATGCCTGCCGCGCTGCGGTTCGTTGAAGCGACTCTCTGCGCTGCATTGTTAGGTTAATCCCCCACCTCGTCCCTACACCAACAACAATTTGAATTTCTGTGGGCGGGATTTAATTTAATGATATTCTAATGGACCGCGTTGTGACATCATTGCATGCGGAAAACAAATGCTGTAGTCCAAAGGAGCCATTCGTTGTAGTTCTTGAAAAGGGATTTTTAAAAAACGAAATATCTCTCTTTGGAGTGGACTTTGAGATTCGTAACTCTGTAGATCTTTTCTATATAAGACACACACCACACACTGACTAAAGTTCAAAAGTGAAAAAGCATAATAGTACCCCTTTTAAAATAATTTGCGGTGAAGTAAAAATTGACATTGTTAACATGCTAGGAAGTGTTTTGAAAATATGCCCCAAATTCACACAACTTGTCCATCCATTTTCCAAACCAATTATCATCTGTAGGGTTGTAAGAGGGCCAGAGCCTATCCCAGCATCCTAGGCCACAGACACATAAAAAGCCCTGGGCAGATGGAATTCCACTCCAGAGCTAACATACAGACACACAATCACACCTACAGACAATTTAACAGCTCCAGCTGTCTTATGCTGTGTGTCTTTGTATTGTGGGGAAACTGAAGTACTCAGAGGAAACCCACACAGACAAGGGGGAAACTCCACACAATTGTTTCGGGGCTGAATCGGGACTCAAACCTGTTACCTTCTTGCTGTGAGGCACCAGTTCTAGACCCACTGAGCCAAAGTTTTCACATTTTTCTCATGTTGACGAAATTACAGCTTGATTTTAAATGATGCACTATAAGAATATAGTAACAGATTGAGTAAGCAGCACACAGGGTATTGGATAAACTATATATGTGACATCAAAAGTCATTTATACATTCTGCAAAAGTTTAGCCAGTTGTGGCACATTTCATGCTATGACAACTAAATCAGCAATTGTTTTTTTAACAACACATTGGCTGATGCATCATCATCTTGTTTTTGCTAAATTTATATCTAAATCCCCCATCCTACACTATTGTTTTCTTTTACACATCACGTGCGTCATATTAGGGGAGCGCAGTGGGGCACAAACTAATGTGGGGTTTTAATATTTCCACACAAGCTAACATAACCAAATATACAGTATTTACTAGTTGCCATATCAACACTGTATAGAGAAAAATGTGCGCCAAAATTCCAAAATCTTTTGAAGATATCACTGAATATTTACTTTACCATAACAAAAGTAAATATCTGGCTGAAGTAAATTTTTCATCTCAGTTTTTAGCATACATTTAAATAAGACAAATCTGCTATTACTTTAATCTTCAATCAGTTTAGATTGTTTAGATTTTAGTTTTTTAATGCTGCGCTAACTAGCAGAAGACACTAACCGGTTTTAAATTCCAGTTCCACAGATGGGGAACACTGTAACACTGTGCTACAACGTCCTCCGCTATTATTAATCTATGCTTTACTTTTATGGATTTTAAGGAGAAACCACTCGAAACAGGTGAATAAAGACTGACAGTCAGTGCTTAATGTTGAGAAATTATTATTGCAAAAAATGTAAATAATTTTGGCTCGTTTATGTGTCGTGTTCTGTAAGAGTTTTTTTTTCATCTGTTTGCCAGTGTTTTGAACTATATCATACAGCTGTGTGTTCTGATCAGAATTGTCCCAAGCATGCAAAGTGTTCATTGTCAAACTCCAAAATTAGATTATTTTTAATGATCAAAAAACACCATTATTTTATTTAAAAAAGGTAATCATTTCATTTTATTGACAAAATATTTTAGTTTGTCTTGTATATTTTTAAAATTACATCAGATAACATTTTAAGGTGTCATACGGTCATGTTACAACATGCCCTCCACCTACGGGCATGTTGTCACATTTCACTTCCATTTTTTTGAGGTAAATAAAGAAAAACGAATACACTGTAATTATGAAACAAAGCAACATATTTGTACTAGACAAGTGTGAAATAAATGTGGATAATAAATTATACTCTGAACCCCACATGGATTTACAAAACCACAAAAAGTGTTAGGTTGTGCCCAGTGTTCCCCTACATGTCAAGCATGGTCTTCACTTACACTGTTAATGGCAACAAGTACACTACACTAGTGCTTCTCAAACATTTTGGACGTGTGGTAAAAAAAAAAAATAGCTGTGCTGGTTCACCAACAAGCCTAGACAGTAAAATGCTAGTTTTTGTAATGTTAGGCCAGATCTAAAATACAGTATGTAAATGCTGGTCTAAGCTGCAGTGTCCAGTAGATTTAAAAAATAGATCGGCTGGAAAACTATTTCCATGTATGTCATAATGCACAGAGAGTTAATTAACTCTAAACAATAAACAAGCTGTGCAAAGTGTATTCATTATTATTATTGTTATTTAACAATAGCTCTGTGTTCAAGTAGCCCCTGTGCCTGCTTACTGTTTCATTGTGTGTAAAAGAGCAGCGTGAACATTCTTCAGAATTTCTCATATTGTGTTCCACCTAAAACAGAAAGTCATTTTGGGGGGGTGAACTATCCCTTTAAATGATGAAACGATATAAGGACATCTCTTAAAGCAACTCCCTGTACATTAACATCTTGTCTCACTGTCCCAGTCTGACACTTATGCGTCATTTTAGTCCGTCTCACAGATGCTGAAATCAGTGAATGGCAAACAACGCATGACAAGACGCTTTAATAACCGCTGAAACACTGCATCTTAATGCACAGGCTCAGGTAAATACCGCAACCACTGGCAAATTGAACACAACTCTACCCTAGTCAGTAACTGTACTGAAAGTTCCCAGCTGAACTGACATGTAAAGCATAATAAATCAGAAATCACGAGGAAAACGCCGCAGCGGGTCATACAGTAGCCTACCTGCGGCAAGACGCGACGCGTGTGTTCTGTGCTGACACAGCCGCTTTCACTGACACCGCTCACTGCAGTAGATTAGGTCGCGTTTACATCGGACTAAATAACATCTGCACTGTGACTGGGTGAATGTTTGAAATGTTTGAAGTGTTCGAGCTGAATTGCCGACGAACAGATGTACGGACATTTCTCCTGTCCGGGACTCCTCGAGATCACGTGACCGCGTTGCCCTCTGTGATGAAGCTCGTGCTGATGTGCGTTACAGTAAACATCCCATATCGGAATCACCCCTCTTCATACACCAACATGCACATACGCACCTTTAACATCTAGATTATTCAGAGTATTCCAGCATAACATTTTACATAGGCTACATAACATTTAAAAGATATTTTAGAGGCTCGCTGGTCTTGTACCAGCACAATGTCATGCTCATTCTTTCATTGAACCAATACAGTAGATGCTCATGTTTCAAGATAAGTTCCGCCTTATTGATATTCAGTGATGACGATTTTACAGTAAAACAGTCAGCAACAACAATCATTCCATAATTATATGAACTATTAAAAATATTAAACTTAAAGCTGTAAAGTTATTATTACTTTGTATCAGAACTTTTGGTGTGTGCAATTCACATCAGTGTTAACAACACCTAATGGCATTTAATTAATTAATTTATTTTACATATCTAACTTATATATTAACCTGACAATACCAGACATGGGTACATTAATGAATATCCACCTATAACACTATATTGTTTATTGAAAATAAACCCTGAAATATCACAATTTATTAAATAAATAATAAATAATAATAAATATCACATTGCATAAATATTCAGACGCTTGACTTAGCACTGAGTTAAAGCACTTTTGTCAGTAATTACAGCTTCATGTCTTGGTATGATGCCACGTGCATATTTGGATTTGGGGATTTTCTGGTTGTTTGATTGGGTTTGTGTCTGGACTCTGGCTGGGTCACTCAAAACTACTTTAGCATTATGTGCTTAGGGTCATTGCCTTTTTGAAAGGCAAATCTTCAGTCCAGTATGAGCTCTTTAGATCTCTTAACCAGGTTTTAATTAAAGCTGCAGTCCGCAACTTTTGTGTTCAAAATTTATATAATAAGCGAGTACATCATGAATCCATTTTCCAAACCATGTTTTTGGCTTATCCTGAATCTCTACGGTACACATTAAGTTTTTATACTCTCTATATATTTTGGACAGTACCTGCATGACTCGTCATAGACATAAACAGAGAGAAGTAGCTCCGGCTACAATGTTCTTCCACAAGACACGTGCAGTTCTGTTTATTAACAGCTAGAGCACCAAAAGTTACAGACTGCAGCTTTACAGATATCTATCTATTTTGTTGCATTCAGCTTTTCGTTTACCCTGACCAGATTTTTAGTCTCTGCTGCTAAAAATCTCCTCCACAGCGTGATGTGGAGATAATGAAATCATCAGTGGATGTCTGCAGTGATGTTTTCTCCTGTGGCCACACAAGATCTCTGGAGCTCAACAGCAGTAACAGTTAGGTTCTTTGTCACCTTAAGACCCTTCTAACCAGGTGACAAGGAACAGAACTAAGGCTGCTGACAAAACATTAAAGAAAGAACACCAACAGACCAAGAATAAGTGAAATAATATGGCTGCAAGCAGCAATTGCGGGGCCAAGCACAAAAGAGGCAGAATGAGGAGCTAAGCATGGCAAGGAGCAGCAGACCGACTATAACAATGAGTAATTAAGATCATTCTAGGATAAGATCAATTGAAATGGCTGAAAAATCATAAATACAACCAATAATATAATTGAATGGCTTATCACTTTTAACCAATAGGTGGTGCTGTTTTCAAATTGATGTGACGTGTTCTGTGCGAGGTGACAATGACATACACAAAGTTTGTTGTCTTTATGTCAAATCTTTCCAGAGATACAGCCTCAGAGTCAATTTGGCATCAAGTCTAAAATTTGTGGTGGCGCTGTACGAAAAGAGTTTTGTCTATCGACACGAAATCCAAACCTTTGTGTCAGGACAGTCTGAAGATGATTTGAGTCAAATTTGGTGAAAACTGGACCAATGGTCTAGGAGGAGTTCGAACAAGTAGGTTTTGTACATTAATCAAAATGGTGGAAAGGAAGTTCGACCAACTGTAATTGGTATGTATGTTGTTGGCATGATCCAAGGGATGTTTTGGGACCAGTTTCATTACAGTAGGCTAATTTGACCACTTCACACTCCTTAGTGACAGCAGTGAACTTAATGCATGAATGTCTCCTGCTGCTTGCATGTCACTTGAATTTCCACGCAGGATGGGCTTTGCTTTGCCTCACTTTAGTCATGGCTTTTTCCAGTGCGAGTTCTGGAACAAGTTCAGGACCAATGGCAATTCTGTCCCAAAGTCTCCAAACTCACAATGTTCTGTGAGTGCATATACAGCAGTAATGAAAGCTTCTATACTCACTCCAGCCTCTTGATTAGGCCTGTTAAAACACACTCATTCAAAAATCATGTTGTTTGCTTACACAGTGATGTGGGAATGCCATTTTCACTGTCTCATATGACTTTTCTCCTCATCAGCCAGGGGAAGAACATTCAGGATATCCTCAGCTATGTCGCCTATGGTACACGAATGTATTAATCTAATATTCTTGCATCTGCTTGTCCAAACTGGACGCAATTCTATAACATTCATTTGGGCCATTCACTCATATCAAATTCAAAATCATCCTACATCGCTGTTTTACTTTTTGTAAAGCGTGTTTGTTCTTCTTTGCACGTTAACTTTGTAAACACTTCACTTCACTGCATTTCTGCAGTGATGTAGGACAATTTTGAAGTTGGAGGATAAAATGAGATGGGAGTTTTTCGACATACCCTAACTGTATTGAACCAGAGTGCACAGAGTACGCACAGAGCTAGACAAGATGAGCATTTGAGGTTAAGCAGTATATAAATACATTTTTTTTTTTTTTTAGTAAATAAATCATTTCGCTAGATAAGACCCTTCTTCCTCGGCTGGGCTCGTTTAGAGCCCTTTGAAGCTGCACTGAAACTGCATTTTAGAAGTTAAAACTCAAGGGGACCATTTAACTCCACTATATGGAGAAAATTCCTAAAATGTTTTCCTTAAAAAACAATTTCTTTATGACTGAACAAAGAGACATGAACATCTTGGATGACGATGAGGTGGGTAAATTATCTGTAAATTTTTGTTCTGTAAGTGAACTAATCCATTAACTAACTTTTGACTCCAAACAGCTTTTGGTGGTGTCACTGCAAAACTGCAAAACACTCCACTCTGTGTGGAACCCAAATAATGTAAAGACTTATGTATATTTGAAGATAAACAGTCAAACAGTATGCTGTTAAAAAAGTTTATTACGACAGTAGATTGAGAGTTGACAGGTGAAGCATCTGTGGACTGGCTGTGCAGTTAACATCAGTGGTTGAGGGAAGTGAAGTGTTCAGGAAATGTGTTCGGTGTACAGTTTGTTTGAGGAATGATCTGTTGTGTTGCTGGCGAGGGTTTGCTGCGTTGAGTCTCCTCCTAAAATCCCAGCGCTGCTGAAGTAAAACGGCACGTGAGAGATGCGCCCATCAGACCAGCACTGCAACAGACATACAGACTCAACAATCAGCTTCAGATGCAATGATACACCATTTACACTGCAATCTGTATATATCAAACACAGAGTCAGTTCAGGTAACTCACGTCATCTGACGCTCAGCTGATCCCACATGTACCTACACTAATAGGACATATCACACAGAGTTTAAGTTGCCATTTTAGCTATAGTAGTGCTGCTCCTATTGTGTCACGCAGTGCTCAACAGGGATGGAGATTTTCTAGAAATATTGCACTCAAATATTTGGGCTTATAAAAAATGAATATTTGAATATTTGTTTACTTAAATGAGGTTTAAGGAGAATGATATATAATATAAATATATAATCGCTTTGTGTTAAACTACTCTCCCTTGAGTAAACTTTATACATCTCAAGATCATTTCACTATCAGATGTGCTCCGTTCTTAGCTCACTTGGGTTTAGCTGCGCTTACCTGCAGTCATGAATTTATCATGGATTTCCTGCATTTACGGCCAGCAAATCAACACAATAGTAAAATTCGAATAGTGCTTTTATTTTTCGAATAATTATTACAGACCAAATATATTCGATGGTTCAACTATTTTGCACACCCCTAGTGCTCAAAACAGTCCTCCGTTCACAGTTGCACTGCTCATTTAGATGAGCATCATATCACTAGCAGGGTTGTTCTTCTCGTATCATTGGACTCACCACAGTAAGCAGAGCGCCGTGCTGGAAGTGCGGATGGAACTGCATGAATCTAGGCTCTGCTCCAGCCTCACCCATCACCAAACCACTAAAGAAGAGAAAGACACACGAAAGCTTTAAGGCTTGACCACATTTAAAAAAAGTGCATTCTGGAAAGTACAATGACAACAATACTACTACTCAGACTCCCAACAGACTTGAGTTCATACAGTATCATACGCACCATGGCAGCAACTCAAACACAGGACTGGAGCGCGTTTTAAAGACGGCGATGACCGACGGGTGACTAACGGCCTGTGAATCACCTGCATGAACAACAAAAATGATGAAGCAAAGACGAAAGATGTGGTTTAGAAGATTCTTAAGAAGAAAAACGTACTGCAGTTTAGCATTATTTATCGTCATTTCTGTCAATTACAGAGAGAACAGAATTGTTGCAGAAAAACAAAAAAAAAAAAAAAGGAGCCTGAAAAGCCTAAAATTTAAGCAGGTATTTTTCAATTTACGATATTTTGCAAAATAAAAAAAACTATATATTTCTAGCATATATATAATATATATTTAGCATACAACTTTAAGGTATTTAAGTTGGAAGGGAAATGTCATTACTCTTTACCATTACGTAGTGTACATATTATGTACCAACGTGCTGTACATAATATAATAATTATTAAAAACAAATAACAAAACCACAAAAAATAAATCATATTTTGATGTTCCTGTTCGTTAGTTATTAAATTTATTAGTGTCCTGACATTACAACACACGTTAAAGCTAAATACAGGGTTCCCACACCTTGGTAAACTTCAAATTCAAGGACTTTCAATGACTTTCCAGGTCCAATCCCCTCGAATTCAAGGACTTAATGTGGGGACACATTTCAAGTGAAAGCAAGGTAAGATACATTGTTACAGCTTTTATGTGTCAAATACAAGCATTTTTTTTTTTTTGCATTTATTTTTGGTCATATGACAGAGATCTGATATTTGTTGTTTTTCTGTGATGGTCCTTTGGATCTCTGGCAAGCCATTCTTTGTAATCTTAATTATTTTAATTAAAAAACACGCAAAGTAGCGCAATGACCATATTCCACATCAAAACTCAAAATATTTAATTTCCATACCTAAAATGTATATTTTACAGTCAGCCTTGTGCAGACTGATTACAAACACAGCTAAAAGGCTTCCTACCAGAGGCCATCACAAAACTTAACATCTTGCAGAGTTTTATCATACAAGCATTTCAGTCATAAGTAATTTATGCAATATTTCAAACATTTCATCTACGGGAGAAAAATCAACCCTTCGCAATAGTTTAAAATCAGCCTAATTCCATGCAAAAAAATTGGCAACCCTGCATCCAACACAAGATGCAGGAATCAGATTTAACTAATCGTGTGCTCCCTTTATACAGAGTACGGTAATCGCGAAATTGAAAGCGAAAGTGAATAGCTGCTCATACTCCGCATATGATAGCGGCTCCCTAATGCGTAAAAATTATATTCAATATTAGAATGATTGCGTATACAGGCAGTAATGGCCCTAAATTCAGCAGGAGCGGGATCAAGAAAACAGTCCCGTGTAGGGCTTTAATACAAAAAGCAAAAATCAAATAGAAATCTTGGTGGCCGCATTTTTTTCCCGCATGTCTGGGAAAAAAAAAAAGAGGACGTATGGTCACGCTAACTAACGGAAATCAAGCAAGGTAGTATGCATAGACCACGAAATGTTGGCAAAATACTATAATATTAAAAAAATTTTCCAGAAAAGTTCTTGCACAAAATAAATTCAAGCATTTTCAATGACCTGTATCTAAGTATGTTCATTTTCAAAAACTTTCCAGGGCCTTGAAATTTTTTTTTCAGATTCACAAACTTTCAAGGGTTTCAGGGACCCGTGGGAACCCTGTAAATAAGTGGCTGCAAAAAAATAAGAGAAGAGCGAGGGCTGAGTCTGATGAATTGTGAATTATTTCCTGAGCTCAGCAGTTCATGCATTTTTTGGCTACAAATTCTGCAGCCAGATTTATCTGACACACCCAACAAGAGGAAAGAAAACTTTCTTCGTCAGGTGATGAATGATTGCCCTCTGTTGGTTTTCGACATTTGCCTTACTGCAGTCTAACATGCTATGGAGCTGTATAGAGGATAAGATCAGTGAGAAAGCTCATTTCTAGCAATGACCCTTACCTTTCAGAAGCACAGCAAGTCTTTCACCTCTTGGATCCCATGAAAGAGAGCAAACCTCTCCCCCGACACTGACAAACACAAGAGCAGGACATTTAGACAGGACAGCAAAAATCTGCAAGTAAAAACCTGTTTCATTGGGTAAGAGTTACAGTAATTTAAATTATTTTCTACATGCCACATTACTCCATAATCGCTTTCCTTATGAATGAACATGTCATGTTGTTGAATTGTTGTTTATACACATGAGCAAATTAGACACGCGTGTAAGAAATGGCCATCTTACGTGAGGTCTCCATCAGGTCCAGGGAAGGTGGTCTCAGAGAGATCAGCCACCACGGTGGCGGCTTTAGGACCACCTGAAATGCAAGAGAAAACCGTAATACTACATACTGTACGAGCCTGTTCGTTTATAATAGCAATGTTTTCAAAGAAAAGCCTTTACAACTGCATAAAGTTCTTGATATGACATGAACGTTACCTAGCTAGCTAAGAAAGAAACTATCAGCATAAGAGTTCAGAGTTCATCGGTTTAGTGCTGAAGCTGGAGATTCAGAGTCTGCTGCATGTTCAAAACTGGCACGCCAAGATGCACTGCGACAAGTTTGATACTGATGCCAAGCGACGTGTATTTATAAGTGAGAGTGTGATGCACCACACAGAAGTGCAGATGAGTAGTGAGAAGATTTCAGAAAATAACTCCTATCTGGTTCTGTTCCACACACATAATGTAACTTTAGAGAACTTGGAATATAGTGCATGAGTCATATAGACTATATTTATGATACTTATAAAATATTTTTCCCCAACCCCCATTGATTTTGTATTTAAATTTTTTTTTTTAATTCTCAAGATCCACCTGACTGAAAAACACTGTTTCCTGCATACCTTTATGGACAAAGAGCGAAAATCAACAGGCTGCACAATCAATATATAAAAAGCACATGAAAAACAACAGAAAATGTGCACAGACTTAAGTACAGTACAAAAATAGATTGTATCATTCACAAAATATGTGACTTTTGTTTTATGATTGCTGATATTGGATTTAACTGCCTTAAACAAAACCCTTGAGTATCTGTCAAAGATTTATTTATTTATTATTTTTCTCCATATAATGAAAGTCAATGGCCACCAAAATGATTTGGTGACCAACTTCTTCAACATTTTTCCTTTTATGCTCCACAGTAGAAAGTCAAACAGATTTGAAACAGCATGAGAGTGAGTAAATGATGACAGCACTTTCATTTTGGGCTGAATGAACCATTTAACTATTAACATTGCATTGTTCATTTTAAACTACTGAATCCAGTGTGAACTGGTAATCGCATATGCAATGTGAACAAATCAGAATTGTTATTCTTACTGATTAACTGTGACCCCGGACCACAAAATAAGTCATAAGGGTCAATTTTTTAAAAAAATTGATTTATACTACGCTCAATAAATAAGCTCTTCATTGCTGTACGTTTTGTTAGGATAGGACAATATTACAACTATTTGAAAATCTGGAATCTGAGGGTGCAAAAAAAAAAAAATCTAAATATTGAGAAAATCGCTTTTAAAGTTGTCCAAATTAAATTTTTAGCAACCCATATTACTATTCAAATATACCTGTGCTACTTACGACTGGTTTTGTGGTCCAGGGTCACAATTAAGATTCATAGCGTTTGTTTTGTGTGTATAGACAAACTGCATACCATTGTATTTATGAAGGTCACACATCCACAGCAAACTGAATATTATGTTCCTCATTTACTTTACTTTACTTTATTATGTTATATATCAGCAAATCAAGACAATGACTAAATGATAAATTCAGCTTCAGCCTGTTGAAACAATGACTACGTTTACATGGACATCAGTAATCTAATTGAATCTAAGACAATATTATGATTAAGGTGTTTACATGAGTTGATTTTTTTGAAAATACCGTTCATGTGCCCGTTTTACATGTTATAGTACATAGACCAATTAATGGCACACGTCATTACATCCCCACGCGTCAAACAGTTGATTACTGCAGTGTGTGTATCCTGTTGCAAAATGCGGCGAAAAGTCCTACATGACGGTAATAGTGTGATTAAGGTGTGTACATGTCTATACTGCTCTTGGATAATGTAACTAAAATAGGAATACTCCACGTCTTAATTCGATTTGTGTTTACTTCGAGTATGACTTTAGCTGGATTAAGGTAATCAAAAATCTCTGTTTACATGGTAGATTCTTAATCAGAATATTGTCTTAATCGTGTTAAAATCTGAATATTGTTGTCCATGTAAACGTACTGACTCTCCCCTGAGTCTGCAGAGCTTGATTAGATGCTTCAGGTGCGTTTCATTAAGGTTACAGCTAAACTCTGCAGGACAGTTTGTTCATTCAAGTCCTCCTGGGAAGTTCATATTTACAAGTTGGCAAATCATAATTATGAGGTCAGTTGTGTTCACGTCACTTCGGTCAGAGCAAGATGGCAAATTGTCTTTTTCTCTTAATTTTTTATATTATATTGTTATTGTACAAATTAATTAATTTGTAGACAGATTTTGTAGATAATCTTTTTAATTAATTTCAACAACTTTACATTCAATACAGACACAGTCTTTGGCTGTATCCATTGCATCCACCATGTTTTCTCACTGACAAGGCTTTAACTCGGAAACTCGGGTTTTATAGAAAATTCTGAGTTAACTGCTCCTAATTACGACTTTGTATTGGTGTTCATCTGTGTTCAACTCCTAAATACGATTTATCCATCATGACTTGAACACACCGAGTTGCTCTCCAAGAACAGGTTTAAATATCCCTTGTAAATTGGGTATTACCAACGTCTACTGTACGCTGCAAGCGAATGGTGTGAATATGTTAAGAAATCCAAAATCATTTCAAATAACTACTAATGTGACAAGCTATTTGCTGTCACTGAAAATGTCCACATGAGGGCGATGTGGTTTTAGTGTGTTGCTGATTCGAAAAGAATAAAAGGGAAGTGTCTGTACACCTGAAGGTAGAGCACGTGAGAAGTACCCTTGGCCTTGCTACCTTAAACTGATCTGAACTAGTCTGGTGGTGGAAGCTAACAATGAGTTTGGATTAATTACATGGAATCTTCGTACTGTGAGAACCGATCCAACTCAGAATGATTCCAGTTCACAAGAACCATAATATTTGTTACTCTTCTTATTTAAACTTTGACCTCTCTCCTTTAAAAGTAAAAGAAAGTTAACCGTGAATAGTCAGCGCTTGTTGAGTTTTTTGGATGTTAGTATTGAGCTTTCAAACTGTTTGAAATTAATCACTGCACGTTTGAACTGTTTGAATTGAATCATTGAACATCTGAACTGCTTAAACTTAGACACAGATTGTTCAACTGTATGCTATGAATCACTGGAATTGAATCATTAAACATCTGAATTGGTACAACTGATAAACCGATAGCCTGAATTGTTTGCAGCAAATCATTGAACATTTGAACCGTTTGAATTGAATCAGTGAATTTCAAACTGTTGTTTCAAACTAAATCT
The DNA here is from genome assembly GCF_022985175.1 of Labeo rohita. Taxonomy (NCBI): domain Eukaryota; kingdom Metazoa; phylum Chordata; class Actinopteri; order Cypriniformes; family Cyprinidae; genus Labeo; species Labeo rohita. The sequence continues at coordinate 40,181,150 of NC_066877.1, read as the reverse complement.
GGGCTGGCTGAATTGTATCATTGAATGTTTGAACTGTATGAAGTGAATCATTGTGGTCAAACTGTTTAATGTAGTCACAGAGCTCTGTTTAAATTTGAAGATTGATGTGAATCGGTGAAAAAGAAAAAAAAAAAAAACTGAAGATAATTCCTGTTTTTACTAAAAAGCGCTATATCACTTTTAGCTAATTACACTGTTTACAGATTATTTCCAGGGTCAAAGAGGTACCTCTAGGTTAGTTGTGTGAGTTTATCTGATTGTGATTCATTGACTTTTGAGTGCATGTACATACAAAAATGTTTCTTTTGTTTTGTTTTTTGAATGATTTTTTGTAAAACAAGTTTGAATTATTTTTGTGCATATTGAGAAAGGAGGGTAATATAAAATAATACCTTAATGTAAGTGAAACTGGTTTATTCTTGTTTATTTTTGTCTTGGGCTCAAAAGGAATGAGAATCCTATGTAGAACTGACTTTACAGTATTTTTTTTACTTATAATAAATGTATAAGTTGGCACCCCAGAACCAGTCAGTCCGCAACACTAATGTTTTTTACTTTGGCTCTATAATTTCTAATTAAAATTTGTTGTGAATCAAATGATTCTGAACTTGCATGAATCTCTTTTGAATTGAACAGGGACCCTATAAATTATGAATCAAAGGTTCACACTCTTCAGAATCATAATAAATGACAAACATAGTTTTCAGCAGACACAGATAATCAGAGGACTGTACGTTTTGTTGCTCAAACCTGTGAGGTCAGAGAAGGTGAGCGCATATATGACCCTCTCTCCCTGAATACTCAACAGCAGACAGCCACCGTCAGGACTCCAGCAGGCCGACTGACACAAAGGAAAAATATGAGGAATCACATTGTGAATCATTTCCATTAGTTACATGAATAATAGTTTTCAAAAATATTGCTTGCAGGTGTGATAATCTTGCATTTACATTTATTTAATTAGCAGACTCTTTAAACCAAAGTGACTTACAATTGAGGAACACAATAATCATAAAGAGGCAAATAAACACGAGAAGCTCTTATAATATGAAGCTTCAGACATTGTTTACGATAGTAGAATCTACAGATAGTAAAAGCACAGAGGAATATTTCTTTTTTTTGGCTACTGCTCCAAATCACAAGACAGGAATGAACACCCGAGTTCATTCCTTATGGTGCTAAAGGAGAAGCACATTTCCAGAACAAAAAATTACAGATAATGTACTCACCCCCTTGTCATCCAAGATGTTCATGTCTTTCTTTATTCAGTCGTGTTTTTTGAGTTAAACATTTCAGCATTTTTCTCTATATAATGGACTAATATGGTGCCCCAATTTTGAACTTCCAAAATGCAGTTTAAATGCGGCGATCCCAGCCGAGGAAGAAGGAAATTGAGGGAGAACATGAGATGGGAGTTTTTCGACATACTTTAACTGTCATAAAGTGGAACAAAAACAGTCCAGGCAGAGTAAGACAAGACGAGCATTTGACATCAAAGAGTATATAAATTGTATTATTTTAATGAAAATAACCGATTATTTCACTAGGTAAGACCCTTCTTTCTCGGCTGTGATCGTTTACAACCGCATTTGGGATCGTTTGAAGCTGCATTTAAACTGCATTTTGGAAGTTCAAACTCGGGGCACCATATCAGTCCATTATATGAAGAAAAATGCTGAAATGTTTTCCTCAAAAAACAATTTCTTTATGGCTGTAGAAAGAAAGACATCTTGGATGACAAGGGGGTGAGTACATTATCTGTAAATTTTTGTTCTGGGATTGGACTTCTTCTTTAACACTATACAGTTATTTTTCGTGGCCTCTTTAGTCTCTTTGACACCAAGAACATTAACTATAAAGACAGTGACAACTAAATTAGCGTCCAAACCAGACTAAACGTGTGCTGCATTTTTTGTCATCTGTCACTTCTAATGGTGGAGTCGCATGGATTCTGATTGGCTGTCAACGTTTTTATCTTTCATCAACTGGAGTGATTTCAACAAAACCATTCATCTGTATTGTTTTCGGTATAGTTGCTGTGTGATTACTGTTCTCCTAGAATTAGACTGATTATTAAAACGTTACAGTTATTGTCATTAGTGTGAACAGCGCTGAGTTAAATTTCAGGAGTTTTCTTACCTGACAACTGCCTTTCAAACACGGCCACCTCTCACATGTCCACATGCGTGTCTCCCAAACCCTACAACACACATACACGTCTGAAACAGAGAACCTTATAACTAGAATCTACAGATCTAATCAAAACAAACCTATACTAAAAACTGTGAAAAATTCTGTCAGGTTAGAATTCTTTGTGAAATGTGTCACATCACTGTCTGGCCATCTCAGATTGAACCATAGAGTTAAAAGTAAATCCCTACTTTTAGCACTGTTTGTTGTTTGCTTTTGTAGTGTGATAAAGCATTTGGACTCAGAAACTGTGACACGTGACGTCAGAAATGTCTGCACACTTGTGTTTTAAATGGATCATGTGACTGTACCTGAAAAGAGCAGATGGTGTGGCTGCCAGCAGTCGGCTGCCGTCTGGAGACCATGAGAGATACGTGACGCCGCCGCCACCCACCCGCTGCAGCGGCACACAGCTCTCTGCTGCCACATCCCACACCTTCAGCACAACAACATACATACTCATTACGCTGTCTTAAAAATAGCACACTTCATTGTTAAACCTCAGATTAAACGTTAAAATTTTGTTATAATTTCACCATAAGTTATGACCACTGTTTTCCTTCATAGCTACTACTGTATATAGTCAGTGAGCTCTAGAAGTGTGAGACCACGCTGACAACAGGAATTCAAAGTCTAATTTAATAAATAAACAGAAGAATATGAAACACAGAAACAATACAACTTCAGGCCTATTCACTCCAACAAAAGTTGAAATTTGTGAAAAAAATAGTCTGTATTGACTGCATTAAAAGCCATTCATTCAATAATCTTATTATTTTCATATATAATCAACTGTGTTTAATGTCTGTCCTGAGGTAAATGTGACATTACAAGACATTATTGTTCTCAAGTTGTTTTACTTGATCTTTCTGTGGTTGAAACAATGATTGATTAATTGATTGACGACACGATTGATTTCAGTGAGTTGTTCTGTTTCTTCTGATGTTCATTCATGTTTATTTCCTGCTGTAGCTAGTAGTAAAGAGGAAGAGATGATCGCTTCACTACAGCCACATGTCGCCGCACATTAAAACAGCCACAAAACATTTAATGATTAAATTTAGTTATAAAATTGTCCAAATTTAAAAGCTGAGACTTCAAACAGCACATTGTCCCTGAGCACCGTAACATCTCTCATAAGGGTTTGCAACATTACAAAGTAAACAATAATCCCAAAAACACTTTAGCCTCTTTGCTAATTAGCACACAAAACACCATTGGTATACTACCAGGGTTGCCAGGTTTTCACAACAAAACCTGCCCAATTACTACTCAAAACTAGCCCAAAAATTGTGTTCTGGGAGATAAAATACATGTTTTTTTTGTCTGAGTTCCCCTGGTAAATTTTCAATTCAGGGGCGAAATATGACGTTACTGGGGTCAATTCAACCCGTGGACATCAAAAACACCCGTGGCAACAGTGTTAAAGTAGCCCAATTCCGCGGGAAAAACTGTATGTAACTACTGCTGCTTCACTCGAAGTTACACCCAAATTATTTTTTTACAGAAGTGAATCCAGGAAACAGGTGGATGGTGGAGATGATTTAATTAAATTGCAGTACCAACCTCACATAGATCTGTTTATATGTTCAACAAGCATCTGTGTGTATGTTAATATACATGTTTAAACTGAGCAGGAAGACTTACCATCATGGATGTATCGACAGGAGATGCAGACACGAGCAGAGAGCCGGTGGGAGACCAAACGATGGACGTGATGGGAGAATGACCCGGATGAGACAAAACCTGCGCACAGCCAGACGATGGCCTGAGAGAGAAAGACTTGGTCAAATCATTGTTTTGCCTGATTTTTTTTGTTCTGGCTTTTTTTTGTTTTGTTCTGGCTGCCACTTTTATATAGACAGATTTTGTGTTTGAAGCGTACGCTTTATTGTTCCTTATACCAGTGGTTCCCTACCTGGGGTCCATGTCCCCTAGAGTTCACAAGAGGGTCACGGGAGCTGATATGATTAGAGGTCAAATAGAGATGCATAAAATGTTCCACAATAGATTTATTTAAAAAAAAAAAAAAAAAAATAATAATAATAATAATAATAATAATAATAATTATTATTATTATTATTATTATTATTATTATTATTATTATTATTATATATATATATATATATATATATATATATATATATATATATACACAGATAGATAGATAGATAGATAGATAGATAGATATTTATTTATTTTCAGGTTATTATGTGTACATACAGACTACTGAATATATTATGAAATAAATAAACACTGACGTTAGAATACTGTTATGTACTTGCATGGACAGATGCAGGCTACTGTCAATTACACTGCGTATTTTTACCAGGCTATTCATATCGTCAGAGTAAACGCTAACTTGGGCTTCCATGCATTTGACTAGCGATGGTATGTCATCCCTCTGAATACATTTCATCATGTTAAAATGATGTTACCTGCAGAGTTTCACTAAACGCTGTTGCCTCTGTAGATACATTAACAGCATAGTGTTGACTGGTGATGCAGAGTTTAAAAAAATCAGACTATAGAACACACTTATCGCCCTTTAACCAGCAGAGACAATGAACTCTTCCTAATGACCCTCCTATCAGCTTCAACTACCAGTGACGGCCTCGCTTATCAACCTGCAACCTTCCTGACTGGTCTCTAATGGTCAGTGTGCCAATAAAAAACAAAACAAAACATGGAATACTGAAATAACCACAGTAATGGGCAATATGGCAAGAATCTTTCAGGATAAAGATCGTGATTGATTGTGATGTTCATGGACAGGATTTTAAAGCCGCATGGCCATTCAATAAGGGCAAGTAAGGTATGTTATTGGACAACTCAGATGTAGTAGTAAACAATCTCTGGGCTCAGTGGACGTCACAGCAAATTAGACGAAGGCAAGCAAAACCCTGTCTGCCTCAGTAAGGATGATAGCGCATATGTAGCCCAGTAAGCTCAGAGTAGATGCTATAAGTTCAGTTAGGAGAGTTAGCCTCATTTCACAGGTGATATCACAAAGATGGAGAAACCTTCTTCCAGTCCACCCATCCATGATACAGAGTACAGCCAGCGCTCCAGACTGCCAGTGAATGGTCACATTTTGCAACCTTTTTTTTGTTCTGGAGTTAAGTTTGCGATTGCACTGCAATTTGCAGACTGAATATTTTATGTTAATACATAGTAGTTAAAGACACCTAACAAAGCACGTCCACCACTGTTGCACTTAGAAACATCACAATATGCGAGTAACATCAGTTGCTTCATAATGAGACTGAATTAGTTACACAAACTGGGAGTTTTCATTCACAAATAGACATGCTAATGTTAAGATCACCAGACCAATGCTCACTTTACCACTGCAGGACAGTAGCAAGGCAGTGTGTTGATCAATTGGTAATGAGTACAGCAAACAAGCCCATCACAGCAATGAAATTCATGTTGACATTCGGCCAGCTCCTAGTTTAATCATCTTGTAGGCCGAGCTTGTAAAACAGAAAAAAAGAGGTGATGTTCTGCACCGTTTGCTGTCAGTTTCCAGAAAAAGTCAAGAGACTTTTTAGTTGGAACCATTAATTACCTCAAACAAACCCTTGAAGCTCACGATAAAAGCACATAGAGAACATGATGGCTCAACAGGTTCGCTAATAAAAATCTGGACCACAGAACTTGATGGAGTGACGTATGAATGAAGAGAATTGCAAGCGCACAGAGAGACTCATCAACACAGCATATCACAGCATTAGGAAATGACATGAGTTGACGTGGGATCTCAGTACCACACAGATGTTGCATGTCAAAAGTAATATTAACTGCAGTTGTACTGCTTCAGCGTCATAAAAACAGCTACATTCAGTTTTGCACTATTTAAGAGCAATGTGAGCCTTAGACCGTTTACATGAAGGCTTGCCACTGTACAAGGGCGTTACACTGGGTACAAGATTAAAAAGATAAAAAAAATAAATAAATAAATAAAAAGATTTAAATTAAATCAATTACAAAAAATCAATACCAATAGCTTAGCAAACAGAACAACAACAAATTATTAGATATTAGCTTAAACATTTTTTTGACCATCCTTTATTGTGAGGACTATCTTTCAACAAAAATGACCACATAGCACCATCTAGTGTCCAACCAGTGGTAACTGCACTGGTTTGTGGCAAGTCTGGTTAGGGTCACACTTTTTGTGCAGTTTCAGCCCTAAACTCCAGGAGGATTTCCTGACTCTCCCACAGGCTTTGCAAGCTTCTGAAGTAGCAGTGCTTCGACATGTCAGCATGCAAACACCACCACTGGAAAAGCCTGAGCTGTTCCTTCAACACAAGCTTTCCAATTTCAACAAACATAGCAAAAGAAAAAAAAGATAAAGGATGCAAAAGCATTGGCTAGTTATGGATATGAAGAGCTTGTGCTCCACACATGGAGTTCATAACATGTTCACTTTAAGCCTGCTAGATGATGCCCAGAGAGATTTCTTCATGGATGACCACCGTAAAAATAAACACAGAGGCATCTGATGACTGAAATAATACTAGTAGCACCTCTATGTACTCATGCTTATGAGAGGAGTTCAATGAATTTGCATTCATTAGCACTGAGCATTGGACAGTTTGATTGGTGGACAGTGTGTAGTTAAAAAGGTGACACTCAGACTGAAGGGGCATCACTCTACAACAGAGACTATATTTCCTGATTTCTCAGCATCAGAGCCTATGAGCAACATATGCACTGCGTAACACTGTCACAGTTAAACAAGAGGTACATAGCTATGAAAAGAGTGGTGACTGGTGTCCTCTTCAAGACTTCTGAGGAGAACAGCTGACTTGCTAGCTTCAAACTGTCTGCAGTGAAATATCTGAAATGCTCTGTGGTCTACATAAGTTAAGACACCCTAAACATACACATATTCAATATCTCTTCAGTAGCAACACCTAACATATTCACTTGTTGCGGGAAAAAAAAACACATCAGATCTGATCTGACCATTCTGCCTGTGTGGTGTGATGTGCCCCACCCAAATGAAAGTAATGTGACAGAGGGAATCAGTCTTTTTGCAAATGCCGTACCTGGTGGAGAGGGAGGTGGGGTCCACGTGCCATATGAGCAGACACGACTGGCACGCCACAGCCAGAGCAGAGCCGCACAGAGGCTTCCACTGCAGAGCACACACGGACCTCTGACAGCGGTGCTTCAGCGTCGGCGTCGTCGAACTGCAGGAAAACAAGCAGTTACAAACTCTGAATCATCTTCATATTGAAATTGCAATAATTCATTTTAAAATGTACATGTAATTACATCTACATGGACAGATGATCACAGCATTTTACCCGATGTGTAATGAGAAGTGTTTGTAAATTCACTGCAATTGCAGCTTTCCATCAAAATGAAAGCTCAAGGCTTTATCTTTTGCAGGTGAAGTTCAAACAAAAGAACTACTGTGTGCCCCGGTGCGAAAGTCATGTAGATTGAGACTACTAAAAAAAAAGGTCTGAATTCCAGGTATAAGGTCAACAAAAAGACTTTTTACTCAACTTGGATCCTGAAAATAGCTTGCTTCTCACAGTCTGAGAGTCATTTAGGTGCTTTTTGTTGCCAATTCAATCAAAAGGTTTTGATGTGTCTTCACTGAGGAGAAGCATCTATGAAGCACAGATCAGTGGATTGTTGCAGTGATGTTTCTCTTGTGGTCACACATGATCTCTGGAGCTCAACTAGAGTGACCATCAGGTTCTTGGTCACCTCTCTTCTTCCTTGATTGTTGAGTCTGGAAGCTCTAGGAAACGTCCTGCTTATTCCAGTCTTCTTCCATTCGGAGGCCACTGAGCTCTTGGGAATCTTCAGTGTAGCAGAAGTGTTTCTCGTAGTCTTCCCCAGATGGGTCTCTGAGCTCTGACTTCATGGCTTGGTTTTTGCTGATATGCATTTTAAGCTGTTAGACCTTATATAGACAGGTGTGTGTCTTTCCAAATCACGTCCAATCAACTGAATTTTTAACATGTTAACCACAATCGAAGTGTAGAAACATCTCAAACATCATCTAGTAAAATGGGATGCACATTAGCTAAATTTCTAGTTTCACAGACATATTTTCACAGTCTGCATACTACGTCACTTCTATGTTTTTGCTTTGTCATTATGGAGTGTGGTACATAGATTGATGTGCAAAACAAATTAAAACATTATAGCATAACTTTGCAGTGATACAAAATGTGAAATAAAGTTGTCTGAATACTTGTGAATGCTCATAAATATGCAATAAAGCTTGCTTGCTGTAAACAACAGTTTTTGTTTGTTTGCAAATGCTATCAACATTTTACTATTTCTAGGGCTCACAAAATCGCTAGCCCGATGTCCCGAGGCTATTGTTTTTTCCATTCGGCTAGCAAAATGTATCACCGCCCTGTCCGATGATCTATCTTAAAAACAGATCTCCCACGGGTCTTTAAAAACTTTTCAATTTAGTTGTATCAAACTTAAGGCCATAAAAAAATATTAAATATGTTAAATGTTATAAAAAAAAAATGTCTTAATTATAATTTCAAGAGCTCTTATAGTTGGGGACAGACAGACAAGAATCGCAATAAGGCTGGATTAAACTTCAAAAACCAATGATGTCACTGAACACATACGTGCAGCGCCGATGTCTTTATGTGAATGTTTCTGAAGGGCCTGATAAAGCAGCGTTTATGAACACACTGTGCACAGCCGTTAACGGGAAACTGCTATATTAAGCCGCTCCTAAAGCGCCACCTTGTGGCAGAGAATGAATTTGTATTTCCAATAAGCCTTTCTGGTGGACTACGGTCAAATCAACGCAAATATCGACCCATGTTTTTAATCAGCATAGAGTTGTAAATGAGAAAGAAGTTAGTGTGCCTTCTAAGAAGTTAAACAATTGAAGTAATATTTATATGTTTTAATTTAATATAATTTATATACTTGATTTATCCCTTTTCGTAAAAATGGTCTAAAGGCTGGATTGCTGTTGTGTAAGATTTTTGTTTTTGTGAAAACCTGTATCTGAACTGTAATTCATGTCATTTTAGGGCTTAATACTTATGTTACCATAGATATTGTCCAATCCCACTCATACTGTGTTCATTTTCCTTGTGCAGCTCTTAAAATGGGTCATAGACTGCCTTAAATTTATTTTTATTCTGCAGATACCCTGTAAATAGTGAAATTAAATTCCTTCCTTCATATTTGTTGCTATTTGTGTATTGAAATTATTTTTGATTGACATTTAGACTCCTATCTGATTTTTCTTTTATTTAAAAAAAATGTATTTTTTTATTTGGGCTAGGTAAATTAATTTTTGGGCTTCCAAAATCTGAAGAGTACCTGCCCGAAGGGCTACCAGGGATTTAGAAATTTTGTGAGCCCTGCTTTCATATTCATTTAAGTCAATTTAACTCTGACTAAAAGTTTTAGGTAGGCTACATCACAAAAACAAAGTCTATATGGTTTTGCTGCTGATTTTTGGACACTCATGTGATGTTTCTATGGCACCACACACATACAGCTGTGGTTTAAACTGGAATATGGTGTATAATAATTCATCATTTTGATTCATAGTAAAATGTCTAAATTGTACTTTCTGATATTTGATGTAAGATTTGTGTTTGAGTTTACTGGAATACCTGTGAGATTTGTAAATCTTGATGGAGTCGTCAAGTAAGGCCACAGCAAACTTATCAGTGTGAGGATGCCAGGCGAAGCTTCTCAGAGCGCTGTCAGACCTGAAAATGACACGAAACACAATGACCTTCTGTGCTCAGTTTAGGGCTGCACAGTTATGACAAACCAAAATTGTCAATTATTCCCTTGAAATTCTAAATGCGATTATCACAATTTACACTGAATGATGTTTTGAATTACTTTGTACCATTGATTGAAGCAACTACATATATTTTTTATACAAAAACAAACAAGCTGAAAACACTCCTCCTGAAAAACTTGTATTGCTTTTCTACAGCATTAAGCCATTAAATATGCACAGCATTAAAATGAAGACTAATGTAAGTGGACTTTTTTTTTATATAATTGCTCCTTTGAACGATAAAATACGAAATTGTAATTGTGGCATCCATAATTTTGTCAAATTGGAAATTTGATTAATTGTGCACCCTTAGCTCAGTTCATAAAGGTTTAGCCTCAAAACCAAGAACAGTGTAAATAGAAATGAAGGGCTGATAAAATGACGTACCAATCCAGCATCTGTGAAAACTCTGCCACCATCTCATCACTGCTCAACTAGCAAACAGAAACAAACAGCCCTTCATTTGTAACTGTAGTGTGATACTAACAGGACACGATCCAAGCACAAAGGATGGCTCATACTCACAGTCAGATGTGGAAACAGAGAGCCGTGGAATGAAGAAGCCCATCTCAGCAGAGCCAAGAAACAGGCAGATCCGACGGCCAAGAACCTGGGCACTGAAACACAAGCAGACAGCGGCTCAACACGTCTGACAGCACACGCCATGTGTCCGCTGTGTGATTATAGTGTGTGAAAGTGCCATACCTTCCTCTGCACTGTTAGTAATTTCGTCTAAGAGACCGTACAGACCCGCATCCCGCCTGAAAACAGAAAATACTGCAGTCAGTGCAGATCCATTAATAACACTGCAATCAATTTATCACAGCTCCATTGGTCTAATTACGACAAAACCCGACGTCTGTTGACTTAAAATTCAGATGGGTCTTTTTTTTTTTTAATACGCAAGAATATAAAACACATTTTGCATGTGATGCCACAGAACAGAAAAAGTTATGATCAAAATGTGCAGCATTACATAAACCTGCTGTTTAAGACTAACATCATGATCTGCATCAAGAACAAACACTTGAAGAGAAAGGATTCAATCCAGCAGGAAACATATTGAGCTTTTTCTTCAACAGATTCAAATTCAAAATGATCAGAAAACACCATGGGAGTGTCATAAAACTGTGAGGAGCAGAGCTATTGAAAAGCACGTGGCTAACAAATGCAGTTTTGCTGGGCTAGTCATTGCTTTTTCAAAGGGATGAGCTGTTTAATTTGTTAACTGTTCCATCCAGCTGTTCAATGTTAAAGCAAGCTGACTGCTGAGTGAGTTTAAAGGAGAAGTCCACTTCCAAAACAAAGATTCACATATAATGTACTCACCCCCTTGTCATCTAAGATGTTCATGTCTTTCTTTCTTCAGTCGTAAAGAAATTATGTTTTTTGAGAAAAACATTTCACCATTTTTCTCCATATAATGGACCGATATAGTGCCCCGAGTTTGAACTTCCAAAATGTAGTTTAAATGCGGCTTCAAATGATCACAAATGCGGAAGGAAGGAAGAAGGGTCTTATCTAGTGTTATTTTCATTAAAAAAAATTAAATTTAAATACTTTTTAATCTCAAACACTCGTCTTGCCTTTCTCTCCCTGAACTCTGTGTATTATAGTTAAAGACAGTTAGGGTTTGTCGAAAAACTGACACTGATCGTATTTTCTCCCTCAACTTCAAAAATCACTTCAAAATCATCCTACATCGCTGCAGAAGTACAGACACAGTCTGTGCAAAGTGAACATGCAAAAAAGATCAAACACCCTTAACAAAAAAGGTAAAACAGTGACATAGGGTGCTTTTGAAGTTGAGGGAGAACATGAGATGGGAGTTTTTCGACATACCCTAACTGATATGAACCGGAAAAAGGTGGAGCTGCATCGTTTACAGCTGCATTTGGGATCGTTTGAAGCTGCAATTATTTTGGTCCAAAAGTTCAAAATCGGGGCACCATATCAGTCCATTATATGGAGAAAAATGCTGAAACGCTTTCCTCAAAAAACATAATTTCTTTACAACTGAAGAGAGAGAGACATCTTGGATGACAAGGGGGTGAGTACATTATATGTGAATCTTTGTTTTAGAAGTGGACTTCTCCTTTAACTAATTGAGCCACTGAAAAGATCAAACAAACAAAGAATAACAATTCATCAATGAATCTGGCAAAGAGAGCTGGGGAAGATTTTCAGTGATTCACATGAACTTCAATACAATATAATACAGATGTCAAACAGATGACTTTGATATGTCTAAGTGGTGCAGCTGTGTGTGGATGTTCTCACCAGGCTCCAGCGCTCCTCATCCACAGCGTGTCTCTCTGGTCCAGGAAGGCTGATTTACTGCTGCTCTCTGGACGACTGTGACCCTTCAGAGTGTCTCTGGTGAACTGAGGACTGGGCAGATCATACAGCTGCACGACACACAAGACACAAATGAGATCTCACATCACACATCTGTACTCAAGTTCACACAGAACTTGATTTTTTTTCCAAATATGTAAATAACATTAACACTAGAGAAATGTGCACAGCACAATTTGCAGATGGAAACAGAGGTAAATAATGCACTTGGGTGTGTGAATGTTTTCTTAAAATGAAGTAAACTGTCCCACTAAAGGAGATTTGTGTGTCCCAGACAGTCCAGTGGGTTTGACAGACAAAACGGTGGACAACGACAAGACTTCTTGTCAATTAAGCAGAGCAATCTGATTTTTGCTGTCATGAGGTAAACCCCAGTTCGGCCAGTGTGAACATGTTTGTGATTTTAGACATTTGAGTTGTCTAGTTGAACATAACATGAAGTTGTTGAGTTTAACTGATTGTTTTTTGTTTAGTGGTCAAATCCGGAGAAGCAGGTCCTGCTGAACCGGACAGTATATGCATTACGGATGATGATGTGCTTGGCTTACTTTAATAATGAATTATAGCTTGATTGTAATGACGTCGTACTGTAGAGGTTATAGAGAAACGTTCTCCAAACCTAAAGTGAACGCTCTGCTAACCTTGTTGACATTTCCCTGTCAAACCGACCGCGACTGTTTGTGACCGTCTCCGTTCATCTTTGCCTGTATTTTCAGTGTGTGCTGCTGTCAGAAGTGTCGCAGACGCACCTGTTTGCTGGGATGTCCGGGCACCAGCTCATTGTTGTGCTCGTACAGCGTCTGTCCGGCCGTTACCGGCGCCGGGAACAGACTGAGTGAACACATCCTACACAACACACACAAACATTACAGCACTGTGTTTATTACAAACTTCTCAAACACGCACGACTAACAAAAACAGTTAGAATGTGAGGTGTTCACATTAACTTCATAAGTGTTTTGTTGCTTGTTTCTCACCTTCTGATGAAATCAATATAAATATCGTGTCTAAAAGTCACTGCTGCTCCACACAGCTGAACGCGCGCCTTCAGTCCTACGGAAACCCGATGAGACAAAACACCTCAGGAAAAGACAAACGCGTTTTCATAACAAAAGTCCTGAATGACACTGAAAAAATCCTGAATAATCATCATTTTACTCATTTTGAGTTTAAATCATGATGTTATTAGAGTAAGACTGTTCGGCAGATTGATTATCATCTGTATTATTGTTTAATTACTAATATCATGGTTCCAATGAAATTGAAAGTTGTGTGGCTGTGGAGTGTATGGATATGTTGTCATTAAGATTATCTGTAAGCTAGTGTGTTTTTAAACAAAATATTAATATTATAATAATAATAATAATAGTTTAAAAAATGCATTTATATACATATGGATATGCATTTAAAATGTGGGGGATGCCCTGTCCTGACTTCCTGATTCACTGGCAATCACCCTAGTACACAGAAATTTCACAATTATTTTCAAAATGCATGTTATAGATCTTTGTGTGAAAAATTAATCTCTGCATGTTTCATTTTGTTATTTTTGACTTCTTGAGTGTAATGTTCAAAATATCATAACTGGATTTTAGATAGAACCATACTTTCTATTCCATAATCCATTACACTTGGTAGTACGTCACAGTACACAAGAAAAGACCTTACAGTTACTTACATTCCATCATGACTTTAAAAGAGAAGTCCACTTCCAAAACAAAGATTCACATATAATGTACTCACCCCCTTGTCATCCAAGATGTTCATGTCTTTCTTTCTTCAGTCGTAAAGAAATTATGTTTTTTGAGGAAAATATTTCAGCATTTTTCTCCATATAATGGACTGATATGGTGCCCCGAGTTTGAACTTCCAAAATACAGTTTAAATGCGGCTTCAAACGATCACAAATCTGGTTGTAAACAATCCCAGCTGAGGAAGAAGGATCTTATCTAGCAAAACGATCAGTTATTTTTATTAAAAACATTCAATTTAAATACTTTTTATTGTCAAACGCTTGTCTTGTCTTGGACTGTTTTTGTTCCGGTTCATGACAGTTAGTGTATGTCGAAAAACTCCCATCTCATGTTCTCCGTCAACTTCAAAATCACCCTATATCGCTGTTTTACCAGTTTTGTTAAGGGTGTTTGATCTTCTTTGGATGTTCACTTTGCAAAGACTGGGTCTGTACTTCTGCAGCGATGTAGGATGATTTTGAAGTGATTTTTAAAGTTGAGGGAGAAAATACGACCAGAGTTTTTCGACATACCCTAACTGTCTTAAGCCAGAATACACAGAGTTCAGGGAGAGAAAGGCAAGATGAGCCTTTGAGATTCAAGTATTTAAATTGTACTTTTTTAATGAAAATAACTGATCGTTTCACTAGATAAGTTTCAGTTTTTCAGTTTCAGTTAAGACCCTTCTTTCTCAGCTGGGATCGTTTACAACCTCATTTGTGATCGTTTGAAGCCGCATTTAAACTGCATTTTGGAAGTTCAAAATCGGGGCACCATATCAGTCCATTATACGGAGAAAAATGCTGAAATGTTTTCCTCGAAAAACATAATTTCTTTACAACTGAAGATAAAAAGACATGAGCATTTTGGATGACAAGGGGGTGAGTACATTATATGTGGATCTTTGTTTTGGAACTGGACTTCTCCTTTAAAATAAGGTTAGTACAGTAAAATTTTCTATTACTGTGGTTTTTACTGTACTACAGCACATAACTATAGTTACATGGCTGATTTTCAGATATTGTATATTTTGAGTCTTGTTCAGGCACACCATGTCTAAATACCATGTTGTGCGATCATTTTTACCCCTTGTCTTTTTGTTTCTCTTCAGTAGAAGGGAGCAGAATTCTAGCAACTTTTCTAATAAAAAAAGTTAAAAGAAATAAAATAAATGACTAATGGACATATATACAATTACCAATTGGACATACATTCTCTAAATCATCTTTTATGAATGACTTAAAATTCTAGAAATAAAATAATACAATGTACAATGCAAATCAAAGCTTCCTGAAGCAATGAGGTTCACAAAAGGTCTCAGATTGCACATCTCTGCTCAACTCCCCAATAACCCAGACAGACAGAGAGAACAAAAGAAAGACACACAGAGAGAAAGAGAGAGAGCTCTTTGCTGGAACTGTACTGTGTTTGACAGTCAATCTGGACAAAAGCAGAATCAAGGTGTTCCAGAAGGAAGCCACATTTCAGGGAAACAAACACTTACTACTTACAGAGCTCAGCACTTACTACAGTTATCTAGGCTTTGACATCAGCGCATCAGGAAGCTTCAGTCTGACTGTCAAAACACTGAGCGAAAAAAAGGGCAACAAAGTCATAATGAGGTCACTTAAAATTACCCATTAAAATGTAGATAAAATCATATAATTCAATAATAAAAACATTTTAATATTGATGTGAAATTTGGAGATCAGTACTAAATTTTAAATTTGAGATAAAAATTCAGAAAATAAACTACAACTAGAAATTGGCAAAAAAAAAAAAAAAAATTAGGAGATCCACAGAAGCACGTCCAACGACACCTGCAGAGTTGAATTAGGCTTGTACCCACTGAAAAAGACATGTGTTCATCACCTTCATCGTTTTGATCCAGATTCAGTCCAATATAAAGCCCTTCTCACCCGTGAAACCTCAACAAAATCTCATTCTCTAGACACACTCGCTCTTCAACTGGTCCATGAAACACAATTCCTGACTGACTGCAGCTACAGCCATAAACCATTATTAACTAAATTGACAAAAATCGAAAAGACACTCATGATGAAGCAATAAAAACACATTTTGACCTTCAAAATAAACTCCATTGTTACTCGACTCTAAACAGTACCTCTAAATTAGCAAATTATCTATTAATTAAACAATTAAAGAAAGACAAATCCTCTTCCAGTTCAGATTAAGTGATCATGAACTAGAGGAAGACATAGACAACCATGGACACAGAGAGAGCAGACCCTGATAGCACACGTACATCTCAGAGACGTCTATTTGACGTCTGCATTTACATCTGCAAGACATCTGAAAGACGTAGTTTGCTCATCTGCAATACGTCTATTGGACGTTTCCTATCAGATGTCAAATAGACGTCTATTAGATGTCTTTAAGATGTTTATTATTTAGAATGTATGTAAAACTGACATCTTACAGACGTCTGTCAGACGTTTGTACACAGCAGATGCTTTCCAGATCAAGAGATCTTTAACAGACATCTTGCAGATGTACATGTGCTGTCTGGGGAGGATCTGTAGATCTACAACAAACAAAGGATGAGGAACACTTCCTCCTCATCTGTCCCAAATACCACCATAAGAGGAACATTTCTCCCAGATTTTAAACACTGATTCCATCATTCATTGAACTTAATGACTTATAAGAAGATCATAGCGCAGCTGCACTGGCTGCCATTCACATTGTTTGACACGGGTGAATTACTAGACAGACCTGCTATATTCTAAAAGAATTTAATTTATTTAATTACTGCTACATATGGCATGACATGTATGTCACTGTGTTTTTTATTTGAATTTTTTTATTTACATAAAATGTTAATGCTTTGGCAACATTGTGTTGCACATGCTAATAAAGCTCATCTGAAATTGAGAAAGTGAGAGACAGAGAGCTGCACTTATAAAGCAGACTCTTCTGGGGTCAGACCATCAAAAAGTAAACATTAGTATCAGATCTTCTCCCTTGTACACAAGGTAAGTACACCACATCACATTATACATTTACTTATGAAATGGACGGATGCAGTCTGTAATGCTGATTGGTCAGTAGGTGTGTTTTATATATGAAACACAGCTGCTTAACTGCACAACACCCTTAACATAAAATATGCTATCATCAGGTGTGTAGCATGCTGGTTTGATCAGATATCTGAATGATCCACATTTGAGTTTGCTCAGCGAGAGGCACGGAATTCACTTCTTAGAGTAATGTTGTCAATGGAGTGGTGAAGTCACTGAGAATGGAGATTCACCAAAAAACAACCTACTGGAGATAAATAAGGTGAGCAAGTATGGCTTTGTGTTTCAGGAACCTGTCTCATTGACTCTTGAAAAGTACTCATCTCTTCTGCTGTCCAAACTCTTCACCCTGAAAGGCAAAACCCTAAATGTGTTTGGTACAAGGGCCATTTCCATTGAATGGGTGCCATTTCTGCCCCCATTGTACATTATATGTACAAATATGCATAAAAATTAACTATAAAATGTATTTTATTATTAAGCAAAGTGTCCTGCTCATTAATCTAACTGCAAATTTAAAATATATCATTTAAAAAATGTATAAAAACTACCAAAAACACTGGAAATATAATATTTGTACGTCCCCAGTGTCTAATTGCTACATTTTAACATTAAATATGTTTAAAATCCTTCAGAATTTCTTGTGTAGCTCCATATTCCGTTTGTGCTTTAAATACAATTCAAAATAAATCTATAATATTTTAGAATAAATACACATTTTAGTCGTGTCCCCAGGTTTTCGCTCTGTCCTGTTTCCCTAACACATTCCCCCTCTAAAAAACTGAGAAAATTCCACAAGACTCATTTTCAGTGTAATATTACAACATCTGAATCTGCTGAAGGCAATGAAATGACCGCTCATTTTCTTTTCTGAATATTTGATGATTTTGTAATGATGCCTGGGAGCATCAATATAAATATTCTGCCCTGTTACTTAAATTATTTCTTAGATATTACTTGTTTATTTAAAAAATACAAATTATTTGGTGAATCACTATACTTTGCTGAGTATCCTCATAATATTAGCATGTACTCAATGTGGCTATATGTATTTGCTCATTTTAACCTAAAATCTCAATCCTGCAGTCCTGCTATATCCTATACTCTTATATAGTAATAGTAACAGGAGTGAGTGTTGTCATCTGATTCATTAATGTAAATATTAGGCTACATCCATATAGATAAATATGAAAATGCATCTTTTTCTCAACGTTTTGGCCTTCTATCCACATTGAGACAATGTTTTTGTCCAGAGAAAACCTATTTATTATTGTTCCTGCATTGTTGTTTAATACTACATTCCTGCACGTGTGACAAAAAATGTACTTGCAATTTCTATCCTGTGGCAATTATGTATTAGATTCATACATGGAGTGGTGTTTGAGTGTGACCTGCGCTGTAAACAATATCCACCGGAAAACTGAAAGGGAATTTTTTGTAACGTTTATTGTTTTTAATATTATTTTTTATTTAATATTTTTTAATTTATTATTTTTTGTTATTTCTATCTATCTCATAATCTGTCCTCTACCCCTAAACATAACCCTAACAAAAACCTCTGAAGGCACTAGATTTTTTTAAAATGTTGATTGTTAAATGTTGTGATTTTTTTTTTATGATAAATATAATTATTTTGACCATGAAATCAACAATTTCTTTAAAATTAACACCTGCCTGAGGGGAAATTTAAGGAATTTGTTGACATATTTTGCAAAATGCTTTTTAAAAGACATAAAAGTTTTGGTAACAGGACTGAGAAAAATGCATCCATTTCCCACTTAAAAACCACGTAAAAAATTAAATAAAATTACTGGAGATTGACCAATATAGATTTTGAACAGTTAAATATGTGTATTATTAGATTCAATAAAAAAAGGAAGACATTTGGCACCCATTTGGTGGAATGGCCCACATAGTTCATAGTGACACATAAATCCAGTGTATGACATATTCTGCGTGATTATATCGGGACATGTCAGTCAGTCAGGACACTCTAATAGTGTCTGCTGTTTAAAGTATCCAAAAGAAAAGTGTCTTCAGTTTGTTGCACTTTATTTTGTTGGTTTTGTGTGGACTAATGCCTTGCTGAATAGGCCAAAATGTTGTCAATTATTCAGACATTTGTTTTGACAACTTAAAATGTAAAAATTTACACATGGAGTTGGGTTTTAACAGTGCCTTAAATATGAATTCAACAGAAAGTTTACTGTAAACCACAATAGGTCTACCTTTGAGGGAAAAATGGTAATTAAAGCACAAGCTATAGACAAACGTGCTATTTATGTCTGTATGTAGGCTATGTATTTCTTTATTTGGTCTATTCCTATTATTATTATTGTTATTATCTTACATTCGAATTGTAATATAAATGCCATTGGTGTGCACCATATAGCTATTTTATTTTCACACTGGAGCAATATTCTCCGTAGACATCAAATGTGATGAATAATATTTATCGACGCAGCGTTTTTGCACATCCGGACTAATAAACACCGCCGAACCACAGAGGAGATTTATTCTTTAAAACGGTTTAAATTATGAATTAATCGGAAGGTCACAAACAGATCGTTTCTACACACTGAACACACACATTCACCGCATGTGGCTTTGACATCATGTCCGCGCTCCCGCGAACGCGCGCGCCCCCTAGCGGGCGTCAAAGCGCCCTGTGACGTCACTTCAGCACCGTAGAGGAGAAACAGCTCCTTCCGCTCGACTAATGGACCCGAATCCGTGATCACGCAATTCAGCCGATGGGGCTCGATCCGGACCGGATGAAATCACGTCGACCCTAGAGAAAAGCACGCGCGCACGAGGATAGAGGAGAACGCGCTGAGAGACAGCATTTACCGCGGAACCGAGAGGACAACATCGGATCCCACCCGTCACTTGACAACGCGACAACAGCATCCTCCAGAGATACGGTACTGCTTGATCATCTACAGCCCAAATATGAAGCGAGCTTCTCCGCGACGCCTCGCTCGGGGCAGCCGTGGAGAGCGCGCGAGGCACGAAAAGCGGCTTTAAACGCCAGCGGGAGAGATGTGATGTGTGTATGCGTGTGTGTGTGGTGTGTGTAGCCGTGCAGTGTTTGTGTGTGTTTGATGCTGGGAGCGCATCCTCTCTTCACTCGTTGCGGTACTTTACGCGGCTCCTCGGCTCGACGCGTTCACACGCGCCATTGACGCCAATGACATCACATCTGAAAGAACGCGTCCGTTCACTGCGCTTCCACGAGCGCGTTTGTGGGAAGCTTTTGATTGTACACGCATAATAGTGTAATTACACGACGCGCGTAAAGAGTCGTGTCGTTGTGGAGCGCACGCGCGCCGTAAGAACGCGTGTGTTTGTTATGCAATTTTGTCATATTGTGCAGAGAGCGACGTGACGCGAGCGCGAGCGTCGGTTCGCACGGAGGAGCGAGCAGAAGTGCAGCGTTTTTCGTAGGACACGCTCATATTCAGAACGTATTTCATGCAGTTATACAATAGATTCGGTAATGTTATTGCTGGCACTGGCGTTGCAGTACGCAGGGCCAGCCTGTGGGATTGTGGGTAAATGACAAATAACATGTCCGTGAATGTATATAAATATAGAAGTGCATGTTCAGGTTGAACAGTCCACCTAAATAGTACTGTGACAACGAATTAGAAAATGTTTAATATGAGGTCAAACTTCTGTGTATAACAGATATATTGTCGAATTAGAAAAATGGTTTGAAATTGTTCTAGCTTAATATTTATAACTTCAGTGTGAACTACCCACTTAACCATGTAGAACATCTATCTAGTCCAACAAAATCAGTGTAAACAAAAAGTAGTGGAACAATAACATTGTAAACAAAATAAACCAGGGCTTACACAGAAACACAATGCCTAAAAATATAACAAAAGACCCCTTATAGATTGCTATAGGTAAGTTTTTTTTTTTACTGATGTGCAGACGAATTGCTCACGTTTGAAGTCTTTGCTCAAATTATTCCTGAGAACACATGATAACTCTTATCTCCGACTCTTATCTCCGATAGTGTGTTAAACACAGTCATCTTTTAGCAAGCTTTTCAGAGATTGTCATTTGGGACCCAGGACCACAAAACCAATTTTTGAAATTGATTTATAATTTCTACATCATCTGAAAGCTCAACCGATAAGCTTTCCATTGATGTATGGTTAGGATTCATCAATGTTAG
The DNA here is from genome assembly GCF_022985175.1 of Labeo rohita. Taxonomy (NCBI): domain Eukaryota; kingdom Metazoa; phylum Chordata; class Actinopteri; order Cypriniformes; family Cyprinidae; genus Labeo; species Labeo rohita. The sequence goes on along the minus strand of NC_066877.1, from coordinate 40,159,826 downwards.
GATAGGACAATATTTGGCCGATATACAACTATTTGAAAATCTGGAATCTTAAGGGGTCAAAAAAAAAAAAAAAAAAAAAAAAAATACTGAGAAAATAAATAAAGCAATGCATATTCCTAATCAAAAATTAAGTTTTGATATATTTATGGTAGGAAATTTACAAAATATCTTCATGGAACATCATCTTTATTTAATATCTTTATGATTGTTTGGCATGAAAGAAAAATCGATAATTTTTACCCATACAATGTATTGGCTATTGCTACAAATATGCCTGTGCTACTTACGACTGGTTTTGTAGTCCAGGGTCAGATTTTAAGTTATTAGTTGTTTGATAATAAAAAAAGAGCTTATCTTTTACTTAATGTTTTTTTTAGAGTTGGCACTATCTTCTGCACTGCACAAATTCAGTATAGCCCGAACAAAAAACATTCTCGTGTCTGTTGTTATATTAAGACTATTTTATGCACATCTCCTCATGGGGCCCCAACTCCACCACCTAAAGCAGTGGTTCTCAACCAGGGGGCCCACAGCCCACTAGAGGGCCTCCACAGCTCTTAATGACTGAGTCATTAAATCATTTATTTAACTGATTCGTTCAAAAGAGCTGATTCATTCAGTAACGATCCAAGTGACTGTTTTTATGAATGGCTCAGTGAATCATTGATTTGCCTGATTTGTTCAAAAACACAGGTTCATTCAGAAACAAAACAGAACACTGCTGTATGTTGCTCGGAGAGGCACAACAGTTCTGCTTTGTTTAGAACTATCACCGTCTGTGAAAAAGAGCAAAATATCGTCAGTATTGACAATGTTGTGTCTAAAATGCCATTTAATATTAACTTGAACTGTTGTATAAAATCACAATCGCTGACATAAAGTGCCATTGTGCTACGGGCGACCCGTGTTCGATTCCCAACTTGAGGACCTTTCCTGAATACCCCCACCTTTGCTTCCTGTCAATTCTGATCTGTCCTGTCACAATAAAGGCAAAAATGCCAGAAAATAGATTTTTAAAAAAAGAGTAACTGATGCACTGACAGAATACATTCTTATAGAAAGATATTATGAAGTAGAAAAGTGATCTTTGTGCTTCTAATTAGTAAAATGAAGTGCAGAGTTGGGAAACACTCACTATTTAAGGTGTGAATTCTACACAGCATTTACTACACAAGGCACAGCAGGGAGGTTGCAGCACTCAAAGACTCTCTTGTAATGTTTTGCATTTGCTTTAAATGATGTACTGCAACACATACAACATTACTTATGGTAATACCATATTGACCATGCTACCGTTTAAAAAATATAGCGGCATCACCAGTATTTTGTATCATGATACTACATATAACCCTAAGAGACACAAACTGCTCAGTATCCACACTTAAAGAATGGTTTTATTTTTCATTCAACCGGCCAGGGACCGGAATTAGACAATTTTCTGCATAATCAGCCCGGCCGGTCAGTATGTCGAGTGAAGAAGACACAAAGTTCGTAATTTATAATATGTGTAGGGTCAAAGTAAACCATGGTGGAACCACCACAGGGCTTGATTAACGCTTGCCTGGGTCAAGTAGACGGGACTGATAATAAATTTAGCCTATGTTGTGCCAGATGAGGTTTGTGCAGCCTGAGTGAGTGAGCGTGAGAGACTGTGCAGAAATCAAAACAAATGAGCACAAAAGCACACACAGAAAAAGTTACAGATGCATACTGCAGTAACAAAAAATTATATATATATATATATATATATATATATATATATATATATATATATTTCTAATATATGATTTAGGTAAGCAACTTTACACAACCAACATGTTTCCCTAAATATCAACATGATTGCAATGTGACATTGATTTTATTCCGTAGTAGTTCAATAAACAAGAAGTTAATATTAAGTGACTTACATTTTAGACACAGTATTGACTGTTTTTGCTCTGTTTTGCTGACAAAAATAGCTCTAGTCAAAGAAAAACTGTATAAATGTCAAACAGTCATTTGCCACCACCTGCTGGTGATTTTTAAAAGCATCATTGCATTTTTCCAGCATTTTTATATTTGTATGTTTAAAAAATATTTAAAACATTAATCTTATCGAGCAAGCAAACAATTAAGATCCGCACACGGTTACATGCCAGGCATATATCTTAATTGTTTGCTTGCTCCATGTTTATTTGGATCTACGCACCGGACCAGCTTGGGTTCTAGATTCTGGGCATTTGCCGCTGCACCGTTTCTGTGACTTTGAAACATTTTATCTTATAAAATTCTTTATGCATTTGCAGTTAGGGATGGGCGATATGGGCTTAAAAATTTATCACGATAATTTCTGGTATTATTGCAAGAACAATATCATTGACGATAATTCAGGGAATCCTGTTATCTTTCCTACTTTTACCCAAAATAGAGCATAACTGAGTACACATGTACAATGTAATGACTGTTTAATTCACGGAAAGCCAGAGGGTGCCCTTGTGCAGAAACTCCACATATGCTTTATAGCAGAAGTAATAGTACTGACAACGCTCAAGGAAATCTCTAATCGAGGTATCGCTGTAGCTGAATAAAGCGCAGATAGAGAAATTTTAACTGAGGAAACTTGACAATAAATGTACAATTGCTGCAATATGTCTGTGTTCTTCAAGCAATCTTGGTTATTTTTATAAGGATAAAGTATATTTATAATGCAATGCTAATTGACATAGCTTTTATAATACTATAAAATAGTATGATTATAGCCTCATTCTGTGATATGAAGCCACGTTTCTTTTTTATTCAACCGGCCAGGAACCGGAATTAGACGATTTTCTGCATAATCAGCCTGGCCGGTCAGTATGTTGAGTGAAGAAGAGATTTTATTTTTATTTTTTTATTGCATTCAGTGTGAACAGGACTGATAATAAATTTAGCCTATGTTGTGCCAGATGAGGTTTGTGCAACCAGAGTGGGTGTGTGAGAGAGACTTGTGCAGAAATCAAAACAAATGAGTACAAAAGCACACAAAGAAAAAGTTATAGATGCATACTGCAGTAACAAAAAATTATATATATATTTCTAATATATAATTTAGATAAGCAACTTTTTCACGTCTGATTGTAAAAGGTTATTTCAAACACTTGACTATGTTATAAAGTTAATTCAGAGAAAAAGCATGTCAATAAATTATATCTTTGTTGGACGTGTTTGTAAACAGGCTCATACACTTGCAAAACTGTAACGAACATGTGCTACTGTGGACTTTATCGTTATTATCGTGGGTAGACTAATTCTTAATGTGGGGAAAATTTTTACCGCTAAATCGCAAACGATAAGATATCGCCCATCCCTATTTGCAATTTTGTGGTGTAAATGGATGTATGTCACCTCAGCTTCATTGAACGGTCTGTGTAAATACATCTAATGCCACTTCAGGTGCAGCTTCTGTTTCCTCTGTAGTGGAAAGATGGAGTTTGTTAATACTGATTTAATTTGAATGGTGACAGCAACAGTTGAGTTACTCTACAGTTTCTTATTATTGTAACTGAATTAAATGACAATGTATGAATTTGATGTGAAAGATGTCACATTTAATAAGGCTAAAACAATGCCTATTTATAAACATAGTGGGAAATGACATCTGTTTTGTTATATATGGCAACTCATTTTTAGTTAATTGTTATTTCTATCTCTTTCTTGTCACAGAGCACTTTATTTTGAGGGTTGTTTAAGTGAGAGAATATCTGTAACTTAGTCCAGATTGGGGGAATTGTAATGTTTAATAATTTCATGTATTATGTAAATAATTTTTGCACTGAAAAAAAAGTATAGACTTTTGTTTGTATATGCTGTCAACTATAGTTCACACTTACAAAAAAATTGGAAATCCCCATTGGCCAAAAAAAAAAAAAAAAAAAAAATTGCAATCAGTGCATCTCTAGTGTTTTGCTGTGTTTGATGATTCTGAATGGATCTGCATGTAGTATCTATAAACGGTCAGGTCAATGCGGCTGGCTAATCGTCTTTGGCGTCTCCGTGTGGTCTTGTTTGGAATTGCAGGTTGACTTGTGCTTGTTTATTTAAGTGACCATATAATTGAGCAGTGTCAGTACTTTTAAATTGTAAAAAATGACTGCAGTGAAGAATTCAGGAGCTGTTTGATTTTGTTTAAAAAAGTTATAATTTAGCAAAGTGTGGGGTTATAAAGTATAGCTTAAATCTGCAGTGTTTGCAAAAAAAGCTGAAGGTTTAAATCTGTCTTGAATTTATTATCTTTTTCAATAATAATATGCAGCCGAAGTGTCATAACAGAAGAAATCACCAGTACAATATGGGATAGAGGCCCTGCAGTGTTGATTCAGAGAGAACATTGAGAACCATTGATCTGTAGGATGTGCTGGCCCTGAAAATCCTGCTGGTCATCACTATTTTTCTTATCAATTAGAGAAATATCATTTGTGTTAAGTAACAATACACAGAAATATCAGGCAGATTCACTGGCCAGTATTTGGTCATTTTAACATTAGGATCATCGGCTCATAACTGCGGCTGCTTGTCTGATCAGTTTTTGGGTCACTGAGTCCCACGATCCAGTGCTTCTCAGTCCTGATTTGTAGGGATGTCATATTACTCAATATAATATCGAACCGTTCAGTACGACATCCACGGTTCAATACACGCTTGTGAATTGCGGTTTTTCGTTTTTACATTTAAATAACGTCCTTATTTTATTTCTCTCGGAATTTGCTGTATGTGTGCCCGCAATTTCACGTGCTGAAATGAGCGAACGCTTCCCCGCTTATATTTGAAAAAGCAACACACGCAGAGCATCTTCCATTCTAATGCAATGATAAGCCTTTCTAAACCTGTTGTCCAACAAAAGTTATAAAAACAAATGTTATAAAAAACATTATAACTTGTTTTTAATTCACAACATCAGTCAAGTGTTTGAAATAACTTCTTTATGTGATCTGATGTGGATTCTCATCACAGAATGAGGCAGACAATGAATTCTACTCATATTCAATGTATGCCGATTATCAGTGGCTAATAAAAATACCCGAGATGGCTTGAAGAACACAGAAAAACCATATATTATTGCAGACGAGTGTTTATTGTCCTTACATTTCGTCATTCAAAGCGTTTAACGTTATATTTTGTTTTTAATAAGTTACAGCAATAATGATGCTTTTATCCATATTAGAGAAGCTAGAACGGAACGTAATCAGTGATACTTCTTTGACGCATATGTGACTTTACCAGTATGAATGAAACCCATTCTATTTTGCGTAAAAATCAAAAAAAAAAAAAAAAAACCTCTCTCATAAGAAAAAATAAGCAGACATATACTAAACCACGTTTTTCTAGTGTACATTGGTTTACAGGAGTATTTTGTTAATTTCTTCCAAAAAAAAACCCACACTGAAGTGGCAGGATATCAGAACCGAACCAAACCGAAAACCGTGGTTAAAAACCAAGGTGCGTATTGAACCGTGGACTAACTGTATTGTTGCATCCCTACTGATTTGTATCATCAGATGATCAGTAGAGGCTCCTAGACCTTGTGCGAATTTTGCACCCTTGAAAGCCAAACCAAAGGTTCCAAATGAAAGTGAGCAACTGATCATCTGATGCTCACTACAAGGACATCATATTACCATTTATGATGATTTTGCTCACATTTAACAAAACCCCACCAATTCACTCTCAACAAATTAGAATACTTCATAAGACCAATAAAAAAAACATTTTTAGTGAATTGTTGGCCTTCTGGAAAGTATATTCATTTACTTTATATGTACTCAATACTTGGTAGGGGTGATCAGTCTGTGGCACTGCTGAGGTGGTTTGGAAGCCCAGGTTTATTTGACAGTGGCCTTCAGCTCATCTGCATTTTTTGGTCTCTTGTTTCTCATTTTCCTCTTGACAATACCCCATAGATTCTCTATGGGGTTCAGGTCTGGTGAGTTTGCTGGCCAGTCGAGCAAACCAACACCATGGTCATTTAACCAACTTTTGGTGCTTTTGGCAGTGTGGGCAGGTGCCAAATCCTGCTGGAAAATGAAATCAGCATCTTTGAAAAGCTGGTCAGCAAAAGGAAGCATGAAGTGCTCTAAAATTTCTTGTAAAAAACACAGTGGACCAACACCAGCAGATGACATTGCACCCCAAATCATCACAGTCTGTGGAAACTTAACACTGGACATCAAGCAACTTGGGCAGTGAGGATTCCAAATGAAATACAAAACTTGTTCTCATCTGAAAAGAGGACTTTGGACCACTGGGCAACAGTCCATTTCTTCTTCTCCTTAGTTCAGGTAAGACGCCTCTGACGTTGTCTGTGGTTCAGGAGTGGCTTAACAAGAGGAATACGACAACTGTAGCCAAATTCCTTGACACGTCTGTGTCAATGGATGTTTGGTGGCTCTTGATGCCTTGACCCCAGCCTCAGTCCATTCCTTGTGAAGTTCACCCAAATTCTTGAATCAATTTTGCTTGACAAGCCTCTCATGTCTGCGGTTTCTTTCGGTTGGTTGTGCATCTTTTTCTTCCACACTTTTTCCTTCCACTCAACTTTCTGTTAACATACTTGGATACAGCACTCTGTGAACAGCCAGCTTCTTTGGCAATGAATGTTTGTGTCTTACCCTCCTTGTGAAGGGTGTCAATGATTGTCTTCTGGACAACTGTCAGATTTTCAACATATGTAGTTATGTTATGCTATTGCTATTGTAAGAACAGCTAATGGATTAATGGATGCTGCTCTGTGCTGTCATTACATTTTTCTTAAAGATAAAGAGGAAATGACGTCTTTTATTTCTCTCTTCACCAAACACTCACAATACAAGACACAACTGTTCCCACTTCAAGCTCACGGCTGATATGAGAGCCATCCAAGATGTGCTATGCAGGGTGGAAAACTGCTGCCTATAGCCCTATAGATCACACATAAACTGTGAGCAAAAACATTTCAGTCAGGTGTCCATATTTGCAGTCTTTCCACTGGCAGCGTGAGCAGAAGAGCTCCATAAGCAGCACTGAGTGGATAGATAGTGCCTATTTTTGCCACGTGGCTTATGCCCAACTCTAGAAAATGAAAGCATCAGGAGATAATAAATAAAAAATGGAAAAAATGAAAAATAAGAAAGTAGACTACTGAAGCAACACTCTTTACTGTTGTGATGTACAGTAAATGCATCATCTCCCTCATGTATATGTTTGCTATTAAAGATGATATTTAAGGTTGTATCACAGAAATAGCATCATTTTCTGTGTGGAGCTGTTACTCTGTTCCGCAACAAGTCAAAGGTGCAGTGTGAAACAGGCTGTAGTGTCGATGCAGCCCTGTCAAAGTTCAATGTAATAGTCTGAGTCAAATAAAGTGTCCTTAAGGTAAAATAATATTTAAGGACATCATTTATCTGCATATGTTGTGCTGGTCTTGTCATGGACTATGCCGTCATTTTTCTGCCTCAGTTCTTTGTGTGCAATGGGATATTTTGAGCACAAAAAGTATTTCACACATGCGTAATTTGTAAAGCAGTGCTTTGTTTGACAAAGAATCATTCTGGGCATGTTGCCCAGGTTTATCTGTCTGAAGTAATAATGGTTGTTTTGAAGATGTTATGAATAAAAATAAATAAATAATTACATAAAAATCCCCTTCCAGAAGTAAAATCCCATTCATTTTCCTCAAAGGGGCATTTGTTTTTAATGATAACCTTTTAAAGACAGCCCTGCTGTGAGCCGTGTAGTTGTTAATCAATGGTATTTGCATTTGTTGAATCCAGCAGCTTACATCATTTAAACTTGTTAGAACTTATTGTTAAAAAAGTTTTTTAAGCTTGCGTTTAACAGGCGATTTCCTGGTGAGAAACTACATTACCCAAGATTCTGGAGTGAGTTCTCCACCAATCAAAGAATTGCTACGAGCAAATCAGGTCAGAAGAGCTCTTTAGTTCCACCAGCTCATATGAAGCAAATAATGTAGAGTCAGTTTCCCTATGCTCTCAAACTACTGGAATATATGCATATTTTGCAATAAGTAAAAAAAACTGTTTATATAAAATCAGCATATTTAAATTTGTAGTTTGTAGTTTTTAATTCATGTCATTCACAGTTTAAGTAACTAGTAAAGTAGCAAATTACTTTTTAATTGACAAGAAAATATCTGAGTTACTTTTCAAATAAGTGACGCCAGTTACTTTTCCTCCCATTTATTGATTAAAAGCTCTCCTTTTCCCATGTTGAGAGAAATCGGTTGTAAGATATTAGTTTTAGAATGAATGTGAACATGCATTAATTCATCTCACACACAAAAAACAGATTCAGTATTCCTCAAAATGAATAAAAATAGTGAAATTCAACTCAGAATATTGACGCAAACCTGCAATAATTTAATGTTAAATAATACAAATATCCTTTATGCATTTAATACCATTTTATTAACCGATGTCTTTGCTGCCGACCTTCAATGATCCAATTCAACCATACTAAAAAGCAAAAATTACTCAAGATAATCAATCTAATATTTGTTTTCTTTTTTTTTATATTGCTGAAGAGTTGATATTTTTTTCTTCTGTGGTCTGCTGTACAGACATGAAAAGGCTTTTACATTTGCCAAAAATAGAAAAGTAACGCAAAAGTAACGTAACGCATTACTTTCCATAAAAAAACGTAATTCGTTTTTTTTTTAGGGAGTAACTCAATATTGTAATGCATTACTTTTAAAAGTAACTTTCCCCAACACTGTTGTTATTCTTCTCGTTATTTCCCTATGGTGGCTTATGAATCGGAAGTCTAATCCATAGACTTACTTCCACATAAGGAAGCTGGAATTGTATCAAAATGTGAACATCAGCTCACCCAGATAAACCTTTTCCATGTTCAAATTTTTCTTCTTGATTTCTTGATTTTCTTTGCAAAATAATACTTCTTTAAATTTCACATGCTAGGGCTGGGCGATATGGCAAAAAATTAAAATCTTTTTTTTTTTTTTCAGAATGTTTGACTGACTCTCAATTTTTTACGATTTTTAATGAGTCAACATGAAAATGTAACTACAATTTGTTTCAAGTAACTTGTTCTTTATTAACCCTCTAGTTAAAGAAAATTCTATTCCAAATGCACTATATATGAAATTGTCAACATGATGTAAATGTCAAACAAATGACTTTACACAAAAGATGCATGAACTACAACTACATATTGTACAAACTTGTCTCATACATATTATATGTTCAGAAATAATACGAGGAAAATGTTGTTTTAAAAGTCAAGGTAACTCAAATTCAAAATGACGGAAGGTATACATTGGGGAAAAAAAAATATTTGATCCCCTGCTGATTTTATATGTATCTGTATCAGTCTATAATTTTAACGGTTGGTTTATTTGAACAGTGAGAGACAGATTAACAACAACAACAACAAAAAAAATCCAGGAAAATGCATTTAAAAAAAAAGTCATAAATTGCATTATAAATAGCATTTTGATGCGTGAAATAATTTGACCCCTTCGCAAAACATGACTTAGTAGTTGGTGGCAAAACCCTTGTTGACAATCACAGAGGTCAGACCGTTCTTGTAGTTGGCCACCAGGTTTGAGATTTTGTCCCACTCCTTTTTGCAGATCCTCTCCAAGTCATTAAGGTCACCTTAAGGAACCTTCAGCTCCCTCCATAGATTTTCTATGGGATTAAGGTCTGGAGACTGGTTAGGCCACTCGTGGCTATGGCACTTTCTTGAGCAGGGGGACCTTGTGGGTGCTGCAGGTTTTCAGTCCTTCATGGTGTAGTGTGTTACCAATTGTTTTCTCGGTGACTATGATCCCAGCTGCCTTGAGATCATTGACAAGATCCTCTTGTGTAGTTCTGGGCTGATTCCACATCGTTCTCATGATCATTAAAGTTTCACAAGGTGAGATCTTGCATGGAGCCCCAGACCGAGGAAGATTTACAGTTATTTTGTCTTTCTTCCAATTGAGAATAATGGCACCAACTGTTGTCACCTTCTCACCAAGCTGCCTGGTGATGGTCTTGTAGCCCATTCCAGCCTTGTGTAGGTCTACAATCTTGTCCCTGACATCCTTGGACAGCTCTTTAGTCTTGCCCGTGGTGGAGAGTTTGGAATCTGATTGATTGCTTCTCTGGAGAAGATTTTAAGAGAGTGCCCCTAATCTCAGCTCAGTACATGTATAAAAGACACCTGGGAGCCAGAAATCTTGCTGACTGATAGGGGATCAAATATTTATTTCATTCAACCTTTTGGAAATGCATTTTTCTGGATTTTTTGTTGTTATTCTGTCACTGTTAAAATAATTTTCCCCCCACTGCAACACCAGTAGACTATTGTTAACTATTACTGTAAAAATGATGAACAGCAGGTTTCAGCCTGTCACCATGATGCAAACATGAAATATCAGACACAGTAGTAGTTCTTTAAAGGCTTTTTTTATTCGATTGTGCCTCTTTTTTGTTTATTCTGTGAAACAGCATTCTAAAAACGTGGCGCTTAATATAAAAGAAGTTCACTTCACTCCCATCTTGTTACATGTTTTTTCTATTCCCTATTCCGCCCGCATCACATCTTTGTCAACACGCGTTCTGTCAAAGTGCATTCTGTGTGAATGGCGCCTAGCGATATAAGCGCATCACATGAGCGTCATGTGAGCAGTTAATTACGTGCGCTGACATGCGGTTGGATCTTTCTTTCTCTTTAATGTTATCACTGCTGTATTGTCAAAGTGTATAATTCTAACGTTTAGTAATATTTCTGTTCAAAATCGTGATTTCTTGGTTTCTAAAAAATAAAATAGTGGCAAAACATTAAATTCAATTTAATCGATAAAATCCGAAAAATTGCCCAGTCTTAACCAGTGCAGAGGGTAACTTAACTTTTAACTTTTTTTAAGTAACTAGTAAAGTAACGAATTACTTTTGAAATTGAGTTACTTTTTCAAATAAGTAACGCCAGTTACTTTTTTTCCCCATTTATTGATTTATTGACAAGTCTCCTGTCGGAAAATTGTGAGTAAACATGATGTTACTGTATTCTAGACTAAATGTGACATGCATTACTTCATCTCACTCACAAAAAACAGATTCAGTATTCCTCAAAATGAATAAAAACAGTGAAATGCAAACTCAGAATATGACGCAACCCTGCAATAATTAAATATGTTAAATAAAACAAATATTCTTTATGCATTTAATCCCATTTTATTAACCAGTGTCTTTGCTGCTGACCTTCGATGATGCAATTCAACCATACTAATAAGCAAAAATTACTTTAGATAAACTAACATTTGTGCTTCATTTTTTTTTTATAGATGAAGAGTGATCTCCTGCATAAATGTACTTTTCTTTCAGCCTGAGGTGAATTCATTTCACTTTTGGTGTAAAAGGAATTAGAATTGTTTCATATTAAGAACAAAGAAGCAAGCCCTGCCCACATTTAAAAAGTAACACAAAAGTAACGTAATGCATTACTTTCCATAAAAAGTAATTTAAGTAACGTAATTAGTCACTTTTCCAGGGAGTAACGCAAAATTGTAATGCATTACTTTTAAAAGTAACTTTCCTCAACACTGGTCTTAACACACACATACAAAACACCTTTTTGTGCACTCAAGATATCCTGTTGGCATGCACAGATTTGTGGCATAAAATTAAGACCATATTGGACTTACCTTGCTGTGTGAATGTAGCATCGCACAAAAGCAAATGTTTTTAAAAAATAGTGGTGTTGTAACGCTCTGTTCACTGTTAACTGTGAGTACTTTATTACACAATTTGGAGACTGATAACAATGTGTAGAATTCAGCTGCTCATATGATCTCCACCGGTTGGTGGAGAGAATGGTGTTGGAAGAAGCAGCTGGAAGGACTGAGTTAACTTGTAAATGTGTGTTTTTTACTTTTTCCAACTTACATTTTTTGAGGACACTAGTTATGGTGCCTTGGCAGCCTGTCTGAAATCTGTTTGCTCAGGTGAATGCTTCCTTGTGTTGTTGGTTACAATGCTTTTTCTCAGTACTTATGGCTTGTGTTGTGATTACTTTCTCCAGGTGTATTGAAGAGCAGCGGTGCTACAGAGTGAGTGGTGAGGGCCACTTTCCTTAAGGGTGGGTAACGCAGTGGGCCACCCTCACCCCTTCTGCCCCCATGGCTTGTGTCCATGAGCAACATGCCCCTTCCCCGTCCCTCTCAGGGTTCAGCACCCCCCTCTCCGAACCCCCCTTCTGTCGGCCTGATTCGGAGGTGCCGGCAAGCACGCCAGACACCGAACTCACCCCGACCCAGTGCGTCCTCCGTAACGTGCTCTCCATCGACCCGGTCGGGGGCGGCAGCGGGACTCACACCCACAGCAACAGCCCCACCCTGAGCGACGAACCCGCCAACTTCTCCAACAGCGTGCTCAAGCTGCAGGAGGGTGGGGCCGAAGGCGGAGCCGTGCGCAACCAGTCTGACAGCTTCCGGCTGCAGGCAGGTGGAGGAGGCTTTCTGGAAGGCTTGTTTGGATGCCTAAAGCCAGTGTGGACGATGATCGGGAAAGCCTACTCGACAGAGCACAAGCAGAGCCAGGAGGGTGAGTACAGCAGTCGCAGAGCGTTGGGGTGTTTTAGCGTCTTTTTGGATGGAGATAATGGAATGTCTCTTTCAGAATCCTGGGAGGTGCCGTTCGAGGAAATCTCTGAGCTGCAGTGGGTGGGCAGCGGAGCGCAGGGAGCTGTTTTCCTGGGCAAGTTTCATGGTGAGGAGGTGGCTGTGAAGAAAGTCCGAGACATCAAGGAGACTGAGATCAAACATCTGCGCAAGCTCAAACACCCCAACATCATTACCTTCAAGTGAGTTAACGCCAACCTGCACACCAGCAAACATTATAAATACTATACATATTATAGTGCCATTCATTCTAAACAACAGTTAGGCTGTTATAAAGGTATAAATTTGTTTGAAGCAAAACTGAAACAGAAACCAGTGTTGGGCTCATGCGCCACTTTCATTCGGCACAAATCCCATTGTTTCCATATTGACGATATAGCCTAACATTTATTTGCTAAACTGTTTTTTATGTAAACAAGCATTTGTACTTCACCTGTATCCCAATGTCTGCATAAAACATCATCCTTCATGTGCACAAACAACTTAAACTGAGCCAAGGAAATTGTTCTGTGTTTGGTTGACTGCCTTTTAGCTTGATGATGAATAGACTGCGATGTCAAGTTAGCAATGCTAAAACCGCTGTGTACGCTTTGCTCATGTTTTGAGCACTTAATGTTAAATGCATTGTATAAGTGACTTTGGAACATAAGTTGCAGCACATTTCAGATGAAAAAATCATGGCTTATATTCTAAACAAGATGATATGGTTATATTTAACTTTTTGCTAGCCCATAAGCACTGCCTTCATCAGCAAATGACTGACGTGATCATTTAAGTGCAAACCTCACCTTGTAGCCAATTTCACTGGTCAACTCAATCATATGGTCGCCCGTTATGGATTCAGTTCAGAAAAATCATATATGGATCCACTTCAAACAATAACACTGTCTATCATAAAGTTCTGCTGATGCTAAACCAAGGTTAAGGCTATGGTGTAGGTAAAGATTAGAGAACAGTATTTATGATATGACCAATGAGAAGTGGCTGCAGATCCCTGATCATTACAAGAGATGATATTCAACAAACTCAACACAGGCAAATCAACCATCACCCATCTGAATCAAGTATTTAATTATGCGTCGTATCATGTGTCATACTTAGACAGATTAAAACTGTAGCTTGACTATGCAAAAACTCCCTGCGGATGGATTGTAACTCAATTATAACCGTAAACATACTTGATGCATCAACACCCAATTCTGAAGATTCTCTGAAGAAATGAATGGAAACTGCCTGTCCCATGTCACAAAATTAACATTTCATAAAATCCAAAAAGATGATATTACATTTACTACATAAAAAAAAAATATTTATTACATTTATGTGAGCATTATCAGTTCCTAATTGAAGGCTACTTCTGAGAGTTTTTGCCTAAATGTTATGGTATGTATTCCAGAAAGCAGGTGATGTGACTTAACTGGGTAAATATCAAGGGCGTAAGTTTGCTTTTGGCATTGGTGGGGACATAAAAACAAAAAACTCCTTTTTCTGTCTGTATGCTTTATATAGGGAGCTAATAATAGCCACAGATTGTGCTTTCTCTTTTTGTTTGCTCTGTTTTGTCAAACACAGTACTAACTCATCGATGCAACTTTGTTATTTCCTGAAGTGCACTTCTATATTAACTGTTTTGGACAGCTACTACATTCTGCCCATGTATTAAATGCGCGTCCTTGAAAGCAGGCAGTTGTCTAACGTAGCATATTTACTTCAACTTCTTAAATAATATCAATGGTATGTCGTTTTAGATGCGTCCAAAATGACAAAAACATATATTTAATTGTTTGATCAAAATTATTGCTAGGGACAGTTTGGCAGGGTTGTTTTTGAGGGTTCATTTACTTTAGGGGATTTCAGCAAATATAGTATGTTTTATAAGCAATTTCATGCAAATGTCAACGATGGAAAAAAATGAACAAAACCCTATGTATTTTGTGCATTTACAGTGGAGATTAATATTAGGAAAATTTATAAACACTTACTTTTGTTCAGAAATAATGTAATCTTGATCGTTCAAGATTTGAATAAATTGCAGTTGTCCTTTTTTTTTTATTATTTATTTATTCTCAAAGGGACAATGCACATTAATTAACATAAGTAAACAAGTCTACTATGTAAATGTGCCAGATTTAGCCATTCAGGCTTATTTTCATGTGCAGTCCCTGGCAGGTTGATGTAAAAAAAAACAGTCCACAAATACACAGAAAACATATATTTCAGCAAAAAAACAAAAAAAAAAAACAAAAAAAAAAAAAAAACACATACACAACCAGAGGCAAACAAGAAACCACTACTTCAAATTATGAAGACATGATTGATTATCCAGTAACCACCCTTTTATCGATTTAGAAAAAGAAGCAAAAGATGTAATATTTCTTGGTTCTATAGGTATAGTATTCCAGGTATGTACTGCTCTATACTGTAAGAAAATGCTGACTGCCCAAAAGCACTTCTTCTGTGTGGTATTATACAGTGCCCTCTAGTAGTGGCTCTAGTAGATCAATTAGAATTTTGCCCACTAAATTCATTAAGTGTGGGTGGAGCCATATCATGCAAAATTTTATACACAAGTAAAATATCAGCAAATTTAATCATATTTTCCTAGCTTAAAAACCCATATTTAGTTACAATTTTAGAGTGATGATATGAATTTGACCTTTTTTTCAATATTTTCAAAGCCTGCTTATGCACCTTATTTTTCCCATAAGAGTGGGTGCAGCCATTTGTAAATTTTTTGTGTCTGGCTTCTGGTCTCATCCACTTCCAGCTATTTTTAGCTGCACAAAAAGCTTGTTTTGCTGCTTGATATTGCAAATTGGTGTGTCTTACCATACTATTTTAATATATTATCTTAATTATGAATACACTGGTTTGTAGTGCAAACTGTTTTACCGTTTACTGCACTTAGATATTCTTCTCGTTATTCCCTATGATGGATTATGAACCGGACGTCTAACACATTACCAGGAAACAGCTTACTTCCGCATTGAAAAATAAGGTGGATAGAGTCTTTCTATATTGATTGTAAAGTAGTCCCACCTGTCTGTGTCCAGCTGGTGAGACAATAATTTATGTGTGAAAAGTCAATAGTATTAATGTATAACTTTGAAGCCTCAGTGGTTAAATTATTCCTAATATGTCTAAAATTTGCCAGATTAAATTTAATTGTACTCACAACTTTATTAACTTGTTTCTTAAATGTGAGTTGTGAGTCAAGTATTATACCTAAATATTTATGCTTCTATCAAAACATAATATGGACTAGTGTCTGTAAATATTAAGCTGCAAAAATACTATATATATCAATCCTGCATGTTCTGCAAGTTTTTGTGTTAATGAATAGAGCAGACACGGCTTTTGTTTACTACACACATACTGAAGCATGTGACACTCACAGTGTTTTCAGACTGTCGTCTGAGTAAATATGAGTACATGAACACATGAACATGATTTCTAGAACTGCTCTGAAAGTCACTTCATGAACATTTTACCTTATCTGCGAGAGCGATCCAAAAGCATACGAAGCAGTTTGCTCTCTATAGCCCTCTTGGTCCTGCGCAGAGCCGCGATAAAGTCGAACACTCGTTACACTCAGAGATGTGGCTCACACGTGAGGCTGTAGCGTGAAAGCATTACAACCCCCTTAGATGTAAGGCTACACTGGTGCGTTTTTGTTTAAAAAATGAAAACAATCCTCATCCATACTGGCATTTCAGAAAAGATCTTTGTCCATACTACACGACCAAAAGTATCTGTTACATGATCATTCACGCACACTGTAGCATGATGCTACATAAGACAATAAATACGATTTATATTCCACTTTTACTCAAAACTCATTTTAAACCACGAGCGAGTATTTGTGATAACTTCTGTTTGCTGCCTAATGTGTGTTTTGGCCATGTAATCTTGTTGAAATATGTTATGTCCTTTGAGTCAGACAGCGATTGCAGAAGAGAGAAGGCATATAACGTTATACATACTGGCAGACAGTGCTGGAAGGTGCTAGTGCTTGTCAGATGTGTAAGCTGAAAACATTTTGAGCTTTATTAAAATTATTTTCACTGATTTATTGTGTTGGATATATTTTGTTACTTTGTGCAGTGGTTCAGGAGTCTTTGAATCTGTATAAGTGTCAATAAGCTGAAAAAAATATTTTGAGATGATGTAATCCTGTTAAAATTGATTTCATAAAATTGTTATCGAAAAAGTGTCGTTCAGGAATTGGTCTCGGGGTATCGGTATCAGCATCGATATCAATATAGAAAAATTTTGAACGATACCCAACCCTAATAGGCTACAAACAGAAACTTAAAGGCCTTCACAGCAACCCGTCGAAATAAAAGTTTGGGTTAACTTGAAGAAACTGTGACAGAAATATTACTTCATGTAATGATAGTAATACTCCTAATACTAAAATTATTTAGTTTTATACTCTAACCAGCACTTACACACATCATCAACACATCTCTCCTCACAAGCACTTTCCCCACTGCATTCAAGTAGGCTCGGGTAACCCCACTGCTCAAAAAACCTACATTAAACACTTCACTTATAGATAACTATAGACTGATCTCTCTCCTTCCATCCATAGCAAAAACACTCAAATGAGTCGTTTTTAACGAGGTATCACTATTTCTCTCACAGAACAGTACATTGGGTGCTAACCAGTCAGGTTTCAAGAGTGGCCACTCAACTGAGACTGCACTACTGTCAGTAACTGAAGCCTTGCGGATTGCAAAAGCTGATTCCAGATCATCACTCATTTTTCTGGATCTTTCTGCTGCTTTTGACACTGTGAGTCATCAGATCCTCCTGTCCATCCTCTCATCGCTGGGCATCACAGGGATTCCACTTTGCTGGTTTAAATCCTGTCTCACAGGTAGGTCTTTCAGGGTGGCTTGGGGAGGGGAGGTATCCAAAGCACATCATCTGGCCACTGGGGTTCGTCAGGGATCAGTTCTTGGACCCCTCCTCTTCTCCATATACACTACATCACTGGGGCCCATCATACAGGCACATGGCTTCTCCTACCACTGTATGCTGATGACACACAGCTCTATCTTTCATTTCAACCAGATGATCCAACGGTAGCTGCACGGATCTCAGGCTGCCTGATGGACATCTCGGCGGGGATGAAAGAACATCACCTACAGCTCAACCTGGAAAAGACTGAGCTCCTTGTTTTCCCTGCCACTCCGACTCTACAGCATGATTTCACCATCCATTTAGGTTCATTAACAATTACCTCATCAAGTTCTGTCAGAAATCTTGGTGTAATCTTTGATGACCAGCTGACTTTCAAAGACCATATAGCTAAAACTGCTTAATCTTGCAGGTTTGCATTGCACAACATCAGAAAAATCAGGCCCTTTCTAACAGAGCAGGCCACACAACTTCTTGTCCAGGCCCTGGTCATCTCTAGGCTGGACTACTGCAGTGCTCTTCTAGCCGGTCTTCCTTCATGCACAATCACACCTCTACAAATGATTCAAAATGCAGAAGCACGACTGGTCTTCAACGAGCCCAAAAGGGCCCATGTCACACCTCTCTTTATCAGCCTGCACTGGCTCCCAGTTGCGGCTCGCATCAAATTCAAGTCACTGATGCTTGCTTATAGAGCAGCCACAGGCTCGGCGCCCGCCTACCTCCACTCACTGCTACCAATCTACACTCTCTCCAGAAGTCCGAGATCCACCAGTGAGCGACGCCTCATTGTACCATCACAAAGAGGCACAAAATCACTTTCCAGAACATTCTCTTACGCCGTTCCTGGCTGGTGGAATGATCTTCCCACCGCTATCCGGAATGCCAACTCCCTGACAACTTTCAAGTGACTGCTGAAAACTCATCTTTTTTGAAACTCTTTATTCTACTCTTTTCCCTTTCTAGCTTGTACTTATCTGAACAATGCCTGTTTTATGGTATTATGAGCACTTCCTAAGTCGTTTTGCCTCTTTAGGACAAATCGCTTGATGTATTCCCCACTTGTAAGTCGCTCTGGATAAAAGCGTCTGCCTAATGAATAAATGTAAATGTAAATATATTATCAAAACAATATTCTTTAAGGAGTATTTACCAGAAATATTACTTAACAGAATTTATTTAGCAGAAAAATGTAAATACACAGCATTTCTGGAAAAAAAAGAAATAAATAATATTGTTGTTTAATATTGACCATACACCATTTAATTAAAATGTCCACTTATTCTTTAATATCTGGCCATTTCTTTACAACAGAAATGCAACAACCACTGTAATTTCTTGAATATGTGGACATGAAAATGTGTAAACTTTTATTTTGAAATTGCGACAAACAGTTAGTATATTGAGAAAGATATTGATGTATTCTCTTGCATTTGTTATGACTTGATATTGAAACCAAATGTCCTCAAGATATGCGCAGTGAATGGCGCAGTGTGTGGCTGGTCAGGATTTTGTCTCAATCTGCTGTGTGTGTGTTTGTGTTTCAGGGGCGTGTGCACGCAGGCTCCGTGCTATTGCATCATCATGGAGTACTGTGCGCAGGGCCAGCTCTACGAGGTGCTGAGGGCCGGCAGGAAGATCACGCCGTCCCTGCTGGTGGACTGGGCCATGGGCATCGCAGGCGGCATGAACTACCTCCACCTGCACAAGATCATCCACAGGGATCTCAAATCACCCAAGTATAATGCTGCTTTAGCCTTATTAGCTTAAACCCTTGTCTGTACCAAATCACACAACTGTATTTAGAAGCATGAGCAAACCGAATGTGTATTTTATACTCAGACTTGTCTTCTCTTTGTCAGTATGCTGATCACACACGACGACCTGGTGAAGATCTCAGACTTCGGCACATCTAAGGAGCTCAGAGACAAGAGCACCAAGATGTCCTTTGCAGGCACTGTGGCCTGGATGGCGCCCGAGGTGATTCGGAACGAACCCGTGTCTGAGAAAGTGGACATCTGGTACGATCATTCGAAATCATTGGGTCTGGCAGAATTTCATGTTTCATTGTTTCATAAAAGATTCATAGGGTACATATTCTTGCTCCAGTGTACTCATATGCTCCTTTTACGGTATGTAAGGTACATTGTCAACCTTTTGAGGGTGCTGCCTTACACTGAAACAAAAAAAAAATCAGTAAAATTCTAAACAGGTGCTAAACAGGCAGCTGTACAGTTTTCTCTGTTAAGGAACTTACTGTTGACCAAATAACTGTATATCTTCTGCCAGTTTGTGCTGGTCTGTAAGGGAAGTTTTAAGGGAGGCTGATATGTAAATGAATGGTGGTCATAGACTTTCACAAGCAGAAGATGTCCTCAGGGGTTAACAAAAGTGAGGCACGTCATCCTGACAAACCCTCTGTGACTGTATGGCAGTGTAAAAATGCCACATCGTCTCATATGATCACAAATGTTGGCGTGTTTCTCAAGTCTTCTGAATAAAGTGCTATCCATAATGAGCCTAATTTACAACAAATGGAGCTGTGTTTACATAGAAAATCCAAGAAATAGCACACACTAATGTCCAGAAGAGAGTGAGGAGATGAATGCAGCTGTCAGTAATGTGATCCGTGGCGTCTGCAGGTCGTTCGGTGTGGTGCTGTGGGAGATGCTGACCGGTGAGATCCCGTATAAAGACGTGGACTCCTCCGCTATCATCTGGGGCGTGGGAAACAACAGCCTGCAGCTTCCTCTTCCTGAAAGCTGCCCTGATGGCTTCAAAATCCTGCTTAGACAGTGCTGGTGAGAAACAAAGGAAGAAAGAAAGTGTGCTTAATTGTATTGAATGTGCACTTGAAATAGATTTTTAACTGTATTGCAGATAATATAATATGAATAAAATAAAAACCCACTTAAGAGCACTTACAGAGAGATACACAGTCATGACTATGTTTCTTAACACGACTTTTATAACGTGCTGTTTGTAATAATGTCAAATAAAAAGTTTGACACTAAAGTGCATTTTAATTGATTAAGTTTTAATAATCTTTTGTTGTGTTTCAGAAAAAAGTACACCGTGGTGTGTTATTTAATATTACGTTCATTTATGTAGCATAAATGTACAAAATTGCAACTTCCCCATTAAAAAAAATTCTAATAACAAATACATGACATGGTTCAAAAAAAATTACGTTAAAGTATATTTTAGTTTATCACAAATGCTTGTCAGTACACTTTAAACATATTTCAAAAACAATAGAAGTAATTATAACATTATAAGTGGGTCAGAAAAACACTCAATATAAATGTAAACTAATGCAATTTCAATGCAATTCACTGTCCAAAAATATTACATTCAATTCATACTTAAAGTGCATGCTGAAGTACTTTTTCACAAGGGAAGAAAGAAAGAAGACAAAAGAGATTTATGTGGAAATAGATTATCTCTATGCAAAATGACAAGGACAAGATGCAATAAGCATAGAACGTTTAACTGACGGGTAATGGTTTGTAAGTGACTTTTGTAATGCTAATATGTGTGTGTAGGAACTGCAAACCCAGGAACAGGCCGTCGTTCAGGCAGATTCTGCTGCATTTGGACATCGCGTCTGCAGACGTGCTCTCCACCCCACAGGAGACCTACTTCAAATCTCAGGTGAGACACGCATTCATGTGTAGCGAAACAAAGTATGTACTTTTGTTCGCCTAAGCTAAATATGTCTAGTCATAAAAATGGCCACTGCATGACTTCCCTTGAGAGCAAGTACACTATGGCAAACGTATTTCAAAAATAATATACTTTTATAGATACTTTGTTTTAAGATGTCCTTGTTACATGTTACATCTACTTACTATTATAATAACTATTAATTATGCATAATTACATGCAAGTAAGCCTAAGCCAAACCCTAATTCTAACCCTAACCACATAGTACATGTAGTTAATTAATATTACTCAGTACTTAAATGTATAATTACACTGTAACGAGGAAACCTTAAAATAAAGTGTAATCGTAATTTCATATAACCTTTATTCACTTTGAAATGTTGTTAACTGCTAAATGTATTCATAAGCATTTATGGTACTTTAAAATCATTTCTATTGAAACATTTGTCATTCATTTTTATATAAATGTCATTTCAAATGTAATCTATATTAACTATATTACTGATTTAAAATGTAAGTAAAGTACTTTTTTGTGTGTCACTCAATATCCACCAGATGCCGCTGTGAAACAGTACTTTTAGCTCAATACAGTTGCCAGGACACATCACAATGATTTTATCTACTATGTACTTACATTTTTAATAAATTAATCATTTGGTACAATGCATGTATTGTTTTACATGCATGTTCTTACATTGTACTCATTTTAAAAAATACCTGCATGTAATTACATTACATAAATACACTGATGACCCACATACCACAAAACCTGTCCCTAAACTTACCTGTATCCCACCTCAATAGCAGCAAAAGTGTTTTGCAATACAATATTAGCACAATAAGTACAAAAGTGAGTGCCACATCATTAGCACTTTTAACAGTGTTGTTAAAGCACTCTGATGCTGATTTGAGATCTCTGTACGTGATTGCAGGCCGAGTGGCGTGAGGAGGTCAAGCAACACTTTGAGAAGATCAAGTCAGAGGGCACATGTCTTCACCGTCTGGATGAAGAGCTGATCAACCGTCGACGAGAGGAACTCAGGTCAGTGACAGATACGTGCACAAAATACTGTCCTGCAAAAATCAATAATAGAGCCCATCACCAGCAACTGCTTATAATCAAGCTGTATTTAGTAGTGTTGGGTATCGAGAACCTGTTCCATTTTGGAACCGGTTCCAAATTTCCAAGAACCTGGTATTTGAAGACACATGCATTCCGATTCGCGTTTTATTGCAATTTCAAAGTTTAAAATCAAGCCATGTAAGCACAGGAAGGGAAGCTTTTGATTTAAATTTCTGTACCTGTAATTTGTTTAGTTGTTTTTATTTATGCTCTAGTGTAATGATCAGTCCACTGAACGGTACAGTTTTATTGAACAGTGTGTACTATCCCAAATACAAACAAAAGAAGACTTGACTTGACAAAGCTTGACTTGGCATGAAACAGACTTGACTTGACAATGGCTTGACAAAAAGAACTCACTGAACAGCAGGTTACAACATCGATACACGATAAGGAACAATGGCTACATGAGGGCTATTTATATCAAACAATGAAGGTCACATGACAAGAACCAAACAATGAGAAACAAGACACATGACTAAGACAACTAATGAGAACATGACACATTGAACAAGGGAACCAATAGCAGGGAAAGGAAATAACATGACTAGACAAGGACCATGGCAAAACTTTTAAATAAAAGACATGAAAACTTGAACATGTAACAAAACCCAAACACCACGTTGTGTCTTGCTAATTTAATTTATTTTATTACTGACTGTTCTGTAGGCTGCTGATTTTTGCTCATGCTATTCAGCTGCGACAGAAAGCTTTGTAAAAATACAGAATAAAAATGTTTGACCTAATTTTGATTGACTTTTTAATGTTACTGGAATCGAAACTAGGAGTTGTTAAGAATCGGAAACGATAAGCAGAATCGGAAACGATAAAATTCGAACGATACCCAACCCTAGTATTGAGATTAAAAAATTAAATGAAGAATTTGGTTTGCACTTTATTTTTTTAGGCTGTCTTTGTTACAGTGTAATTGTACATTTAACTACTGAGTATTATTAATTACAAACGTACTTATGGGTTGGGATTAGGGTTAGATGCCTGTAAGATGATTACAGGGTTAGATGATATGATATGATATGACTAAGTACATGTAACAAGAACAAGAAGAAGAAGTGTTAAATGTATGTATTGCATTTTATCACAGCAACCTAACTAGTTTTTTGACTGAAACATGCTATTATGATGTAGTTCTACAGGAGATATTTGATGAGGAGATATGTTGTGTAGTTGTTTACACAGTAACTGCATTATAAGAATGAGAGAAGAAATAAAGCAGTGGACATTTGCAATGTGACCTTGTGTCTATTAAAGGATTGTTACTGAGCATGACGTCTGTCTGACTCATTTTAACAGGCATGCTCTTGACATCAGAGAACACTATGAGAGAAAGCTAGAGAGAGCCAACAATCTGTACATGGAGCTCAACGCCGTGATGCTGCAGCTGGAGCTCAAAGAGAAAGAGCTGCTCAGGTACAACACACACCATACATCTAAAACATACACATATAACACTTCTTTTAACCCATTTACTATGACTGTATAACAATTATTATGATTTTGTGATTATTATTAAACCTAAAATTTAAATAAGATAAGAACTATTCCATAGTAGGCAATCAAATTTTTGTAGATGGATGCAAGTTTTCAAAGTCAAGTTACTAAACTAAGTTCTATTATCAATATTGCCACATGCAGTGCATTGAGGAAGTACAGATGCTGCCTTTAAAAAGGTGAAAACAGAAGCTTGCAGACATGCTTATTGTAAATAAATACATTTGTTGTGCGTCACTCAATATCCACCAAATGGTGCTTTGAAACAGTATTTTGTAGCTCAACAGGCAGTTGCCTGGCCAGATTACACTGCTCTTGGTTACTTCGTTTCTTCTTTGATCAATCTTTAATTGTAGATGATTGCATTATATGTTCAACACAGAATTAACACTCCTTGATAGTGTCTGATAGTTTGCCAACTGAACATTTAATGCTATGATTTCCAGAAAACAAAATAGCCACAATAAAACTTTGAATGAAAAGTTATTTTTACTTATAAAATAAAATAAAATAAAATAAATTAAACAAAATAGTCTGCACCAATAACCTACAGCGCTTTTGCACTACGGACGTCCCGACTTCGAATCCCGACTCGAGGACTTTTCCCGATCCCACCCTTACCTCTCTCCCACTTCGCTTTCTGTAAATTCTGATCTGTCCTGTCAAAATAAAGGCAAAAATACTGAAAATATATATCGTTAATAAAATAACAATAATAATAATAAAACAAAACAAAAAGAGAAATAAGGATGCAATTGGGAGGGGAAAAGAGACTAAGTTATATATTAAAAAGACATACTGCATTCACTGTAGCAATGAAGTCTTGTTCATTATCAGGAATAAAGCAGACGTATTGCTCCACCAGTATAAAGAGTCATGAACCACCACAGAGAAAGATAAATCTAGACAGAGCTCCCAATCTGTCAGTTCTTTCTTTGTTCAGGCCAGGTGACCTCTCCCATGTTTAGGCCCTGTTTTGTGCCCTGTTCTGTGCCCTGTTCATTGAAAGGGATCCTGGAATTTCATGTCATGTTACTTTGAGATGATTACAATTCAGCCTGATCTGCTTCTGATATCTTCATTTACAACACGATGAAGTGCTAATGTTGCTGTGTTATTGATAAAGAAGGGAACAGTGTCTGGATAAGAAATATCCTGGTCTCTTCAAACATCACCCTTCAACCACAGTGGACAAACTCATCAAGAAGAGAAGTGTCCCTCAGAAACTTCCTCCTCACGGCAAGAGGTAAGAACAGACATCGACCACTTCACACTGGTTCTTGTTTATTAATAATTATCTGGATTGATTGCATTTATACCCACAGCAGAACTTCTCACAAATAATTAATTTCTGCCAAATTCACAACACGTTCATACAGGCATTAAATTGTTCTTAAGCCTGTTCTATTGTTAATGAATGTGGAGTACATTAAATAAGCAACAACAAAGGTTAGTCATTGCGACCCAGTGTTCAAAATCACTGGGTACAGTTACATAATGTATAGAGGTTTTGTTATGTGTGTGAATGCATGTTTATGTATAAAACAGTCAGCACAGCAACAGTATGCATGAAGTGCAGTAGTTCAAATACAAGCAAGCATATGAGTAGTTCCAGTTTCACTGTAGTTTATTTAAAAAGTCCAAGGCACATAAAATATGAACACGATTAAATATACAGTACTGTGCAAAAGTCTTAGGCCACTAGTATTTTCATCAGCTAAAAAATGGTTTAAAGTCAGTTAAAGTCTGTCTTGTGTTGTAGCGTGTCAGTAGGAAATATCAGATTACATTTCCAAACATTCATTTTGCCATTAATCGTAATAATCCAGTGAGATTTTTGTTTGCGCAAGGAGTCTGACAACAGCGAGTGCTCTGCACAGAGATCTGATCTCATCATCATCCAGTCTGTCAATGGAATGACATGAAGACAGAACAAACTCAGACAGACTAAATCCAGAAGAACTGTGACAAAGTCTCCAGGATGCTTCAAGAAACCTACCTGCAAAGCTGCAGCACTGTTAAAAGTTTTAGGCACTTGTGTAAAAATGCTGTAAAATGAGGATGCTGTCATAGATTTTCTTTATCAATTACCTTCTATTAACTAACTGAAATCAACATTTGGTGCGATCATTCTTCGCGTTTACAGCAGCTTTTGCCCTAGGTGCACTTGCGCAAAATTTTTCAGGTAGCTTTGCAGGTAGGTCTCTTGAAGCATCTTGGAGATGTTGCCACAGTTCTTCTGGATTTACTCTGTTTCAGTTTGTTCTGTGTCTTCATGTCATTCCAGACAGACTGGATGATGATGAGATTAGATCAGTGTGGAGCACTGGCTGCAAACAAAAATCTCACTAGATTATTACAATTAATGGCAAACAGAATGTTTGGAAATGTAAACCAATATTTTTACTGACACACTACAGGAAAAAGATAGAAATAACTTACTTTAAACCATTTTTTAGCTAGTGAAAATACTAGTGGCCTGAAACATTTGCATTGTACTGTATTTCTGACACTCCCACAAACATGGACATGACTTACAATCTTAAATGCATTTTCAAAGCAGTATTATTCTGGGGAATAAGGATGCCACAAACATATTTAGCAACATTCCATGTAATAACATTCCATTTTGCACATAGAGGTGCATCTAAAAAAAATTTAGTGAATTTAGTGGAAAAAGTTCTTTTTTTTGGTAACTTATTTCAAAAAGTGAAACTTTCATATATTCCAGATTTATTACATTTAAAGTAAAACATTTCAAAAGTTTTTTAATTTGGATTACAGCTTATAAAAGGTAAAAAATCCAGTATTTCAAAATATTAGTATATTTTCTTTATTTTATTTTAACCATCGAGCAAATGTTTTAAAACATTTTGATAAATTACTGAATTTTTTTATTACCTTTTAAACCGTTTAACTGATTGTATTAAACGGTCAAAATTCTTTCTGTCGGCTAATGGTTAACCGGTTAAAATGAGCCTCCCTACACTGGACTTCAAGCAGCTTGGATTCTGTACCTCCAGACTCTGGGATCATGAATTCAACATGAAATGCAAAATTTACTTTTATCTGAAAAGAGGACTTTGGATCACTGAGCAGCAGTCCAGTTCTTTTTCTCCTTAGCCCAGGTAAGATGCTTCTGAGATTGTTTCTGTTTCAGAAGTGGCTTAATAGCCCTTTTCCTGAAGATGTCTGAGCGTAGTGACTCTTAATGCGCTGACTTCAGCTTCATTCCACTTCTTGTGAAGCTCTTCCAAGTGTTTGAATCGGCTTTGCTTACAGTTTTCTCAAGCTTGCGGTCATCCCTGTTGCTTGTGCACCTTTTCCTAACCAATTTCTTCCTTCCAGTCAACTTTGCATATAATGTGCTTTGATACAGCACTCTGTAAACAGCCACCCCTTTCAGTAATGACCTTCTGTGACTTACTCTCTTTGTGGAGGGTGTCAGTGATTGTCTTCTGGACCATTGCCAAGTCAGCAGTCTTCCTCACTAGCATGTTTTCAAAGAACAAGAGATACCCAGATGGTCATTTAATGAAACTCAAATGTAAATATTCTAATATTTTGAGATACTGGATTTTTGACTTTCATGAGCTGTACACTATGATCATCAAAATTAAAACAAAAAAACTTTTAAGTGTTTTACTTTACTTATAATAAATCTAGAATATATATTTTAAAAAAGTTTCAGTTTTTGAAATAAGTTTTTCACAATATTCTATTTTCTGAGATGCACCTGTATTGAATTATAGGCTAACATTTCTGCAAAAAGTACAAAAGAAAAGTTTGTGAAAATAAGGTTCTTAGACATTCCTTGACATGTAATGTACTGGTAAGTATATTGTATACACCAATAGTTCGGTGTAGTGTCCTGCAGAGTTGCTCTGAAACCCTCCACCTCCCCCAGCACCACCTGTCTAGATCAGTTATGGGGATCAGCTTCATTATGTATGTATGTTTCGGCAGAAGTAGCATTAAGTCTTAGGTTCTCATAGCTGCAATTCATGCAGTTTAAAGAGTTGTCATGATTGTTATGCTTTTCAGTTTTTGATATACAATATAGTCAACACTATAATAATTCTGATCAGTATAACTTATTATACAGTTACACTGTAACATGGACACAGTAATATGTAATGTAAGGTATGTTGTGTAACCAATGGCTCTCTTTATTTGCCATATCCAGACCTGACCTCTTGAGATCAGAGATCATTCTCCCCAAGATGGATGCCGGTGTGCTGCAGGTGACCGTCCCACCATGTACAAACCGAGGACCTACCTCACCTAGTCGGGCCCGCAGGGTGAAAACCCGTCATAGGAGGAGCGGCAGGGGAAGCAGCGGGGATCTGTCAGGGCCTAAGCACCCTTCTGCCCCTGCTAGCAGAGAAAGAGAGCCCCCGCTGTCCAACACAACGACGCCCGCGCCACCCCTCAATGAAACTGCTTCAGGGGGCACGATAAGGGAGGGCCAGCTGGAGCCGCCCCCGCTGAAGCTGTCCTCGTCCAGCCCAGATCTGCTGTGCTCCACCCGACGCGTTGAAGACGGAGTCAGTGGAGCCGCCACAACCGAAGCTCTGGGCAGAGAGACTAGCGGTGGAGCTGAAGCGGGGGCCGGTCTGGATGAGACTCCGCCCAGAAGTGACACGGCGAGTGAAGACGCCGCTTCGTTGCCGTTCTCCAGCAGCCCGGATTCACCCTGCTGTGGAAGAAGTGGAGCGGTGGGCAGAACTCATGTAGGAGAGGAGAGAGAGGAGGGAACCGGGGCAGTACGATTGCCCAGAGGATCCAGTGGCAGTCATCTGACTCCATCAGCCATACTGTATCGTGCTGCTATTACACGCAAACAGGTACATCTCTATATTCTTGAGTTTTCATTTTCATTGTCAAGAACTTTGGTACAGATTTCTGTGTATGTACATAAATTAACAATGAACTCACTGATTATATTCTTATTAAAATCAAGCTGACTTGACTTGGTAAGGAAAGAAGGACTTTAGATCTTTTTTTTCACTTCTCAAACAATATAGCTCAACCCATGGCAACAGTTTAAAGGTTGGCCAATTCCTTGACAACACTGTATCTAAAAGTGAGACATGCAATGTTAATTATACCAGAGTTAAGAGCAGACCCACTGTAAACTGCTGATTCATTTGATTTTCAGGTTTACTGAACCTGAATAAAACCAGTCAGTTTACATGTTATCATGTCTCATGATCAAACATTTAGTAGTTTAAAGGAGAGCCCATTATAGCTTACACAAGTGCATTTGGGATATTCATTTAGGTGTAATAAATTTATTATGCTGCAGGTTTGCCACAAATAAAAAAAAAAAAAAAACCGCAAAACAGCAAAAATCTAAATGCATAGTTAAAATAGATCAAGGTAAAATTTATGTTATTTTTGCAGTGCTGTTTTGGGCCTTTATCATTGAGCATGTTTGAATGAATTGTGTTGAATTCCACCAGCGACGTGGCGTTTCCTCAGAAGAAGAAGAGGGCGAGGTGGACAGTGAGGTGGAGTTACCAAGGAGACGGTAGGAAAATTATTATTTATTCTTTCTGAAATCATTTCTTGTTTTCACCCATTAGGTGAACATTGTATGGTTGGTTGATTATAGAAGTCATAGCTAGGGTTGGATATTGTGAACAAATTTCCAAATTTCTAAGAACCGGGTATTTGATAAGACACGTGTATTTCAGTTCCGCTAAACAATTCCTGCGTCCGAATTTTAATGTGATTTATTTTAAAGTGTAAAATCAAATGTTTTAAGCGCAGGAAGGGAAAGAACTTGCACACTGTTTGTGTGCAGCACACACATCTGAAGCTCAAGCACAGTGAACAGCGGTCCCGGTGTGGGTTCCTGGCCTGTGTCTGTTCTTGAACCGTTTTGTGCATTTCCACTGCAGGAAAGGTCATTCCGGGCCGGATCTGACTTTTCTTTCACATTTACCAACCAATATGCAAAAAATGCGCCAGTATATCATCATAAACACAGGGTTTTTTTGTCGAAAGTGAAAGTAAAAAGATGAGAAAGAAAACACGTGTAACAGTATTAGATTAACGTGTTGAGCGTTAAAGAGGCAGCAGCCTAATAAACGTGCTGCTTGTCATTAATGCTAATCCAAAAACAAAAAAAGCATTCGCTGATCTTGACAGATATCTTTCAGAACTTTAATGAGGATTAATCTATATTTTGTTAATGGAAAGAAAACTATGCAGTGTTTTTTTAAACTTTTGATTTAAATTTCTGTACCTGTAATTTGTTCAGTTGTATTTATTTATGCTATTGCTCATTTATTTGCTTTTTCCTATTTTATTACTGACTGTTTACTTGTCTTTAACAATTTAATTTTTGAAGTTTATATTTATCTAGTTGTTTTTGCTGTGGTATTTTTTGTTATAAACTACAGACAGAAGTTCCTTTGAGGCCTAAGTGTTCTGTAGGCTGCTGATTTTTGCTCATGTTATTCAGCTGCAGCAGAAAGCGTTGTAAAAAATACAGAACCAAAATGTTTGACTCTAATTTTATATTGACATTTTTTTGTTATTGGAAACAAAACTAGGAATCATTAAGGAAACACTCCACTTTTTTGAACATAGGCTCATTTTCCAACTCCCCTGAATCAGATTAGACAGTTAGCATCTCACTCAAAAATGACCAAAGAGTTTTGATATTTTTCCTATTTAAAACTTGACACTTCTGTAGTTACATTGTGTACTAAGATCGACGGAAAATGAAAAGTTGGGATTGAAAATAGTCTCCCTGTACAAGCAGGTGGTCACGTTGGTTATGTTGACAGAA
The DNA here is from genome assembly GCF_022985175.1 of Labeo rohita. Classification (NCBI taxonomy): domain Eukaryota; kingdom Metazoa; phylum Chordata; class Actinopteri; order Cypriniformes; family Cyprinidae; genus Labeo; species Labeo rohita. The sequence goes on along the minus strand of NC_066877.1, from coordinate 40,129,163 downwards.
GTTAGCCTATTTTCAGGTACTGCGTAATATCATTACGCCTGCTGCACCCATGGTACGGCAGCAAAGATCCTTAACTATTACGCCGGAATGAGAGTATAGTTCCTAGCCATATCGGCCTAGAAAAATCACAATTTTTATTTTCGGACTGTCTTACTACACAATGAAACTCATTTTTGAGCGAGATGATAACGGTCTAATCAGATTCAATGATTTATGCTAAGCTATGCTAAAAGTGCTACCGCCAGACCTGGAGATCGGCTGAATGGATATAAAAACGGTAAAACTCAACTGTTTAACTCTAGGGCAGTGGTTTTCAAACTAGTTCTGGAAGCACCCCTGCCCTGCACATTTTGTATGTCTCCCTCATCTAACACACCTGATTCAGCTCATCAATTCGTTAGTAGAGGCTGCACAACATGAATTGAGTGTGTCTGATAAGGGAGACATACAAAATGTGCAGGGCAGCAGTGCTTCCAGGACAGGTTTGAAAACCACTGCCCTAGGGGGAGTTGGAAAATGAGCCTGTTTTCAAAAAATTGGAGTGTTCCTTTAAGAATCGGAATCGATAAGTGGAATCGGAATCGATAAAATTTAAATGATACCCAACCCTAATCATAGCACATATGCTAAGGTGCTCAGTTACTGCAACACATTTCCTGTTCCTGTTCTGTTTTCCTGTTGCTGGAGAACAGTATTCAAAAACACAGAAAGCAAAACGTACCTGGATGACCTACTGCACACAGAATTGTACCTTTTGGGGTACAACAGCTTGTCACTGGAGCACTACCTAAAAAAGGACATCTTTGTACCTTTTTTTTTTTTTACCCCTAATCCCCTAATAGGTACATATTAGTACATTAATAGTATGAATTACTACTCTAAGGTACATAATATATACCTATTAGGGTTAAAAAAAGGTACAACAATGTTCTTTTAAAGGTACTCCTACAAGTTGTTTTACCCCAGAAGGTACAAATTTTACCCCTTTTTTCCTGTGTACTTGCACATTTGATTGACACTTCACTATCCCATAAAGCCTTGGGAGCCACTTTATTTTACAGTCCTGTTTCGCATATAGAAATACTATGTACTTGCTATAGTGATTATAAAAACTGGGTAATAACTACTTAGGTGGGTACTGAACCTAACCCTAACCGATATAGATACCTTACATTAGTGCAACCCGGTATTTTTGACAGCTCTAATATTAATATATCCTCGTTTAATGGTTTCTGTGTTTTCGTTTTTTGCAGACGGCCGACCAGTATAACCAAGTGCCAATCAGTATCCACTTTCAGCTCAGAGAACCTGTCCGTTTCGGAGGGAGAGGAGGGCCACACTACTGACCACTCCCACAGCGGCACGCCAGACGTAGTCAGCACCAACACCGACGAGCGGTTGGACGATCGGAGCGACGACCTCATCTCCCAAGGGTCTGAGATCCCTGTTGATATTACAGACCCTACTCTGTCTGAAAGAGAGGCCGCTGCCCTCGAACAGGAGAGGGCAAACTTTGACCTGGAACAAAATATCCTGGAGGTATCAGTATTGTGTGAAACTTTACAACACATATCACCCTGAGAAAAAAACAAATGTTGCAGGGTTTTTCAGACCTGGCTCTGGAGGTCCACTGTCCTGTAGAAATTAGCTGGATCAAACAGACAGACTCTGCAGGACCTCCAAGACCAGAATTGAAGAAGCCTGCCTTCTGTTCCAATGACTGTGCTCGTTTAGGCAAATTAATAGTGTCGTATATAATGCGTCCTAGAGTTTGACTGTGCTCTTTGTCTTGCTCCCAGACTCGCGCATTGTGTGAGGACTCGGACTGTGACAGTGCTGAACTCGACCAATCAGGGAGTGGAGAGCCGAGTCGTCCGCCAAGCGCAGGAGGCTGGGGCCAGGGTCCTCAAAACTAAAAGCGCACACACACACACACACACACACAGACATCACACCAGCACACACTTTCACTTTTAGTTGCACCAAAGCGAAACCAACACAGATTTTCGTGAAACACGTGTGCGCACACATCCTCCGAGAAACGCAACGGTACACTACACAAAACGACTAGCCACCTTAAGAACAAATACACTGAGACTGGTCATAACAACTTTGGGATCGTAAACTGCCTCGTGACCAGGACGTAGCCACGGAAAATATAGCAAGAAAAGCGTAGCAGCAAGCCTGCTGCTAGAGATGAGGATTACAGGAACTACATGAACAGATCAATGCAATTAAAAACTTCAGGGCATTCCCATTAAGCAGCAATGATGTTATCAATAGGTTTGTGCTGTTCTAGTGCAGACAGGCTTCCTGTCGGGCCGGAATCGCGTCCGTTCATGTGCGGAAGGCTTGTGGTTAGCAGTCGATGTGAAGTCTCAGAGTCTAGATCAAATCTGTAGTGCTGTATGAAACTCCTGATCACAGGAGCGTCCGTCCTCCAGCCTGGATAAGGTAGTTTTGCCAAAACCGTACCCCAGTAATCTGTTCAGACGTGACGTAAATGAAGTGTGTTGCTCTCGGATTGGGACTGACTTCACTACTACTATGTACAGATGCTTCCTTTCCAAAGCATTTACAAGGTGCATATACAAATGTGATTCTATTATGACTATAATGCCCTGAATTGATGTAAATATATATTTAGTAAGCTAATTCTAAGAATACGAAAAGAAACCTATTTGTTAACATAAGGAAAACACAATAAAAACGGTCCAGTTTGTACTATTCTCCTGTGCTTGTGCCACCCTACCATGGCAGCTCAGATCGGTTTGGAGATCAGCAGGTGTGTAAATGTACAGTTATATATATATATATATATATATATATATATAGTCAGGTTGGCTTTGCTAGTGCAGGACTGTAAAACCCTTGGATGCAAGTATACACAAACACAGACTGAACGGCACACATAAAATGTACAGTATGTGACTTACGATACGGAGATACCCGTTCCGACTGTCTGCTCTCCTCTTACCTCTCAGATTATCTTTCAGTACTTTTTCTTTCATAGGGACATGCAATATGTACATTTCAACCTAATCTGAAGAAAGCACTTTTATTTTCTGCACTGTAAAAATAAAGTAAAACAAATAAATGACAATAATTTAATGTATATGAATTTTAGCTTGCCAGATGTAGGTCTGAAAAAGGGTAAAGTCCCGAAGAACAAAATGCATGATATACATTTTTATGTATTTTAATTTTTAAATCAATTGTTTTTATACATCTAAAGAAATGTTTGCACCTTTTTTACCTTGAATGTGTAATAATGTTGTGTTGCTTGTAGGCACTTTACAGTAGGATGTTTATATACATGGACATGATCACTTTCTCATGTTGCACTGAAAATGTATTTATGATAATGATGATGATGGTTCAATAGATGCAAATCTCCAGTTTCAAGAGTATGTATGTTAAGACAACCATTTAAAACCTTTTTGAAGATAATAACTTTTCTTTTCTTTTCTTTTCTGATGACGTTAAACAAACCTTTTCTGGACCGTACAAGTCATGTGTTCCTTGGACAACTGAACATGGTCAAAATTCACCAATTTTGGCAGCTCTATTCTGGCTAAAAACTAAATCTAAGGTCCTAAAATTGGTTACATTTACACAGACAGCAATAATCGGACTATGAATAAGAAATTGCTATTGGAAGAAATACATTTATGATATATTTGGAAAACGCATGAATGAATTGTGATGTATTTTAGTCACATTATTAAATCATGTAAACACCGTAATACATTATCCTACAGCAAACTATTTGACAACACATTTTATGTTTGTGAAGTTGTAAAAATAAATATATATATAATTATTAAATAACTGCTAAACTATAAAAATAGATGTCAATATATTACTTGCCAATATTATGTGGAATTAAGTCTCTTATCTGGTTCTATGAGCAAGAATATGAATGAAACAGTTTTTTTAACATCTTAATTTTAATTAATATTGTCTTGGAGAGAGAAAAAAGAAAACACTGCAAAACAGACTAATGCCTTCCATTAGTCAAGAGTCTCTTTAACACAGAAGTCCACATTTCAACTTCAATCTTCTCAGATGTTTGATTTTGCAATATGACTTTTATGAGTCAGCCTAGTAGAACCTGCCTTTAATGACTAGTAGATTACTTCACATGTTTGAAAAAAAAATCACAGTTTTCAGTCTGCATTTAAAGGACACACTAGATACTGCCTGAGACATTTAGTTCAATGGAGAATGCCAGTCATTTTTCTTTCAGCTACTGGAATAACTCTGCCATACTTTAGATGTTAGAATAATGTGAAAGAATTTTGGAAGGCAACGAAAAATTACTGCACTGTAGTCAAGGGTGTAGAAAGGGGAGCTTACAAAAAAAGAAAATTGAAACAAAACAATTTTTTATTCTCCTAAAATTGGTTCTAACTGGTTTTGTGTGTATTTTTTTAAGTATCTCATATCATAACAGAGGGGTGTATTACATAAAAAAAAGGAGGGAGAAAGAAAAGTATGTGTTAATGTAGATAAAGAAAGATTGGGTTTGTGAATAACTGATGCTATGGGAACATCTTCCAGATGTGGTTTTTATAGAAACATTTATTGTTGTTTTGAGCAAAAAAATCCTTCCTCCGCCAAGCAGTTAATCCACAGCAACATGCAACAGAATGTTGCTATTTGTGGTACAGACACAAACACTAGATGGCGCAGTAATACCGGGCTGCAGTCTCAAGACTCTGAACTGTGGTTACAAAGTACATTACAATGGCATCAAACACAGCTTAGCCAATTATATTTAAAAACTGGAAGTGTCCGTTTAATAACGTGTTTTGATACTTTTGTCTGGCTATAGCATGAGAAAAAGCATAATGTTGTCATCAAGGCAACATCTTTTTTAGAGATGTCCCTGCTTATTTTAGTAAGACAATGCCAAGATGCTAACAAATGATGTACATACATTTAAATACCAGCTTGTTTACTGACAGTATGCGAGTACAAAGCCAAACCCATCTGAGCAGCAAATATGCTATAATGCTTTGTTTACCTTGCTATGTCATGGGAGTGCAGCAGGCACGAGTAGTGAAAATATGGAATGGAGTTTAATTTATACAGACTTTGAAGGAGCCAAGTGGAATGGATTGGAGAAAGCAGCAGTGTGGAAGTCAAGGCTAAAGTTAAAACACTGAATAGAATTTAAATTATTAGAACATTCCTCAAGTGATTGGTACTCACTTCACCAATGACATTATGATTTCTCTGTCACCTGTTACTTAAAATGCATTTATGAGTATGTCAGATTACCACATACCCCACCCATCTTAGTTCAGGGTATCAGTCAAGGACTTTTACTTTGGTTTACCTTGGCAGTATAAAAACACTCCCAACAGGGTTTTTTCAATCATTTACCATTAATGCAAACTAAAGGGAGTTGGTCATTTGATTTATGCAAAAGACTGGTGAGAAAATGCTCATTTGTAGAGTCTCTTGATAAAATATTTTTTATTCAACAAAAGATAAACGAGTAATGAGCAAATACTAAATAAATATCTTGAATGAAAACAGAATAAAGTGCATGAGATCCATAAAATGCAAGTGATTAAGTTCGGTGTTGCGTTTTTGTGGGAAGACAAACCCATCCGATCCCCATGCACTGTAGTGAGTACCCTTTAAGTTGAACCTGACATTTCCACCTTGTCATTATTATCAGAATAACTACCCACCCCAGACCATTCTGTTTCAGTCGCTGCCCTCATCGACTCGGGCCCCTCTGGCAATTTCACATCACAAGACTTCTTGAGCCATCTCCACCTGCCCCGCAAACGGCATGCCCAGGACCTCTGAGTCAAGACCATCCAGGGAAAACTGCTAGGGCATGGGCAAGTGAAGTACAGAGCTCTGCCAATTAAACTTAAAGTTGGCTGCTTACATGAAGAAACCATCACTTCCAGTGCGCAAGGCCATGGAGGACTACATCAAGGAGGCTCTTAAACAATGCTTCATCCGACACTCCACCTCTACAGCTGCCTCGAGCTTCTTCTTTGTGAGCAAGAAAGAGGGAACCATGTATTGATTACCGAGCTCTGAACTCTCAAAGTTGCCTTACCCACTTTTCCTGGTCCGGTAAGGTGACAAGTGGAAGACGGCATTCATCACACCATTAGGCCACTACAAATATCAGGTTATGCTATATGGCCTGGCCAACTCACTGTCCGTCTTCCAAGATTTCATGAACAAGGTGTTCCGGGAGTACATAAAGGAGTTGCAGAGATTCCTGGGAATTGCCATTTCTATCGGAGATTAATCAAGAACTTCAGTTTCCACACAGCTCCCCTGGCCTCAATGCTCTAAGGTAAACCCAAGTCCCTGTCCTGGAACTCCACTGCCCACGGAGCATTCGAGAAGGGCATCAAGGAAGAGAACCCATAAATCCATTGAGGTTCTGATCAGGGAGATGGAGGAGAGGGGATCGGCAAGAGAGCAGGAAGCAGTCAAAAGGGGGGAGAAAAGATGGAGAGAAAAGCAGGAGAAGGAGGAGAGACGAGAATGAGACAGCCAAGAGCGGAAGGAATGATGACATGCTGAGGACAGAGAAAGAGAAGAAAGGTGGCGTCGGGAAGCAAGTCAAAGTGAGGAAAGATTCCTCACCTCCTTGAATTAATTGCAAAAAAATAAGTCCATAAATAAATGTTTATATATATTTAAACATCTGGATTTTTGTGAAGAACAAACAAATATTTTAAAGGGGAATTTAATTTCTCTCTCTCTCTCTCTCTCACACACACACACACACAATACTACCTTAAGTTTTGGATTAACTACACATTAGAGCTGTAATCGGGCCTTAAAAGTTAGGCCCGACAGTGTCCGAGCCCGAAGGAATTTGGCCCGAGCCCGACAAGTATATTTTGATTGACAGCTTTTTAAAAGCCCGAACCCGTTTACAGCCCGATATTATTCAAATGTGCGCAAGCACACAGCTCTTTTGCCTTTTGTCAAGAATGAGTCATTTATACATGTTTTAACATAATTTATTAATGACTAACGTCGGCTATAGGCCGCTTGGAAGTTGGAACAAATAATAAGTCCTCTGTAACATTGTAACATCTCAGCACCCTAAATAGGCGAACACTTAACGCGCCAATAAAAAAGACTCTTTCTTAACAAATTAAATTAAGATAAGTTCTAAATTAAGATGGGTTTTTGGCAATAACAAAATTAAGATAGTTTCAGCGCGGTCCTGCGGTCACTGATGGTGCGTCCAGCAGCACTGAACACCCTTTTACTGCTGCTGCGACTGCCCAGGATGCAGAGTACTGATCTGGCTAATTTTGCCGAAACGTAATCACCAGAGGCAAGCCTCCGTTTCACCTCCTCAGCATCCGTCTTCGCATCTTTCTCACGCTAATCGAAACGCATCACATGACCGCTAATTTACCGGGCAAGCCGGAGCGCAAGCCGGAGCGCAAGCCGGAGCGCAAGCCCGAGCCCGGCCCGAGCCCGGCCCGAGCCCGTGTAAAATGATATAAATTCAGCCCGAGCCCGACCGAACCCGTCGGGTCCCGTCGGGTTTCATCGGGTTCGGGCAAAGATCTTCAGCTCTACTACATATAGTGACAGTGATTAATGTTCACCCAAACATACACTATAACTTAGTCATTATTTACTGAACTTCATGGTGTTCGATCCCTCTAGTGGACATTTAAGCAAGACGATCCCAAACACAGTTGTGAAACTTAACTGGTTTCAGAAAAGAAAATAAACCTACTAGAATGGCCCAGCAAATCACCTGACTTGAATCCAATAGAAAGTTACTAAAGACTAAGAACTAAAGATCAGAGTTCATACAATAGAAGAGGCCCACAGAACCTTCAAGATTTGAAGACTCTGTGGAATAATGGGCCAAAATCACACCTGAGCAATGCATATGACTAGTTTCTCCATACAGGAGGCGTCTTGAAGCTGTTATTACTGACAAAGGCTTTTGTACAAAGTATTAAATAAATTTCAGTAGTTCAATACTTTTTCCTCAGTGTCATTTCATTTTATTACACGACATAATTTCTGAAATTACTTGTTTTATTTGTATGTATGAAGTGCTCGGATTGTTCTCGACATCTGGTGAAAATTTTTATGTCAACAGCATCTATAGAAATTACTGGGAAAAACAGTGACATGTTCAATGCTTATTTTACCTGCTGTAAAAGGTGATTTTGGTCAAGTATATTCTGCTTGCTTCTCATCATACAATATTGGCCAATAAAGCCTGACTTTTAGAAGCCTCAAAAGCATCAATAGTGCAATGAACAAAAACAGAGGGATCAAATGACATGAAAGTGAGTAAATAATGACTAATTTTATACGTTTGAGCAAACTGAACTCTCATATAAAAATTTTATGAAATTTATGTAAGCCTGTAGTAGTACACTGAAGAAATAAACTAAGACGAAAGAGACACTTTCAAAAAAGGATTTACTAAGAAATACAAATCACATTTATTTTTATGTATTTAGTAGACATTTTTTTATCCAAAGTGACATAACCACACAGGTAGTCGTGTATGGAAGAAAATTAATGACAAATGTCTGAAACAATGTCAATTTGGGCGGATAGAGTAGGTGTACAGATAGAATAAAGTTGAATGTCATCTGCATAAAAGTGATAATTTAGACCATGACGTTGTAAAATCAGACCAAGTGGGATTATGTAAATTGTGAATAGTAGTGGGCCTAGAACAGATCCCTGGGGAACACCTCGCTTCAGGGGGATAGTGTGCGATTGAAAATCCTTAACAGAGATGTAGAATTGTCTACCTGAGAGATAGGAAGAAAACCAAGAGAGAGCAGTACCAGAAATACCCAGATCAGAGAGGCGAGAAATAAGTAAATCATGGGAGACAGTGTCGAAGGCAGAGCTGAGATCAAGTAGCAGTAATATAGACAAGGAGCCAGAATCACTAGAAAGCAGTAGATCATTCACTACCTTTACAAGTGCAGTTTCAGTACTATAGAGGGGGCGAAAACCAGATTGAAAAGGGTCAAAGAGATTATTATCAACTAGAAAAGACTGGAGTTGGGCAGCAACAGTACTTTCCAGTAATTTAGATATGAAAGGTAAATTAGAAATGGGACGATAATTAGACAGAACTGAGGGGTCGAGGTTAGGTTTCTTGAGAACTGGTGTAACTGCAGCAGTTTTTAGTGGCAGAGGAAGTGAAGCGGAGGTAAGAGATGCGTTGATGAAATGAGAGATAGGTGCAGAGATGGCAGAGTGACAAAGTTTCAGGAGAGGAGTAGGAGCAGGATCAAGGTGACACGATGAAGATTCTGGGGTCGTCAGGGAAAAACAAGACAAAGACTGACTGGAAAGATTTGATGGATGGCTGAGCTCTGTATCAGTAGGGAAACATTGGTGGACAGCATTAGTCTTTTCGAGCAAATAATCCAAAAAGGAGCAGCAAAAGTCAGTTGAGGCTAGGGCATCCTGAGGTGGGGGGTTAGTAAGTTTATTTATTGTATTAAATAACGTTTTTGGCCTATTGCTTGATTTATTAATTGTGGCAGAGACTAAATTAGAGTGAGCTGAAGTGAGAGCGGATTTATAAGATTTGAGATGATCAAGAAAAGCCAAATAATGAACAGTAAGACCGGTTCTCCTGTAAAGACGTTCAAGCCGTCTACCAGTGGCCTTAAGAATACGGAGCTCAGGGGTATACCAAGGAGAAGAGTGAGTAGCGGGGACATTTCTGGTCTTAATAGGAGCATGCTGCTGTAGGATTTCAGAAATTATAGAGTGGTAATTAGAAAGTATCACAGACGGAGAAGAAATATCAATGACATCAGAGAGGTTCGAAGAGACAATGGAGGTACAAAATGATACAGTATCAGTAGCTTTCAGATTGCGGTATGAGATAACAGTCTTAAGGCATTTAGAATGCATAGGAAGATTGAGACTAAAGTCAAGAAGTTTATGGTCAGAAATACCGGTGTCAGAAGCAGAAATGGAAGTAATATCCCCCCAAGATGTACATATTAGATCAAGGGTATGACCACGAATATGGGTAGGAAAACAAACATGCTGTGTCAGATCAAAACATTCAAAAACAGACAGTAACTGAGTAGTGTTGGAGCAAACTATATCAACATGAATATTGAAGTCACCAAGCAGGAGAATAGGGAATGACAATGAACAGGCAAGGGTTAACAGTTCACTGAGTTCAGAAAAAAAGCTGGAGAGGGCTTTAGGAGGACGGTAGAGCAAGATAATTGTGAGACAGTCAGCTTTCAATACCATATATTCAAATGAATTGGTGTTGTGAAAATCAAGTTGTTTCAGTCGAAGACTGAATAAAATGGTTTTGTATTGTATAATACATACAAAGCATGCTTGTGTTTATGACTATAAAATCATATTTATTTATTTATTTATTTATTTATTGTATAACTTTTTTTCCCTAGTGATCTGATACCTGCACCACAGATGAATGCTACATGAATGCCATATGAAGAGTGCTGTACCAACATCAGATGTTCAACTACACTGATTTTTTATTGTAAAACAATTTCCTGGACTACTGATGATGAGTTTTGTTTCTTAAATCCATGGAAAGAAGCAGCAATTACTTAAATATCAGGTATAATTTACTTGTTTCACCTGCTGAACAGAATTCAGAAAACAGTTTTCAGGAGTCACACAAAGTCTGTTCACGTCTCTATGGTTAGATCAGTGTAGTCAACAATGTGCTTTTGACCTAAATTATGTATGTTTTGATGATACTGTGTTGTAAATAAAATGCAAATAGTCTAAAACTCCATTCTTTGAATCTCTTCTTGTTTCTACCTGACAGTCACAGTCTCACTGATGGGCCATTAGAGGAGGGTCTTTTGTCTCTCAGGTGTGAATCACTAAATATGGTCATTGGTCATCAATATCATGGTCATTGTCACTCCCTTGCATATTTCCTTTCCATCACAAAACATGTCTTAGAAAATTTAAATCAATATATTGTTTTCTGTAAACGAGTGAATGAGATGATTTTCACATCATTTTGTAGAAAAAACTCTAGACTACCACATCCAGTTCTCAAAAGTCTTGTGAACAAATGTTCTGAATTTGTTTCATGGCCTTATTTCAGTGACTTTAGTTTTAGTTTTTCACTAACCACGCATAAACGTTTTTTTTTTTCAAAAACACAAACATGTACATTAATGTTGCTTGCATATTATTGTAGCCCAGTTTGTGCTGATTACAATGTAATCAGACTTCAGCCATTAATATGTTTTTAAGATACTGAAAAAAGCACAAATGTAAGGGCGTGTCAAAACTTCTCCAGGGAAGGTGAACATGATTTTTTTTTAATTTTTAGTTATGAAAATGAAATATTTTGAATTTAAATATTCACAGCCTAAATAAAGAACTCTGTTAAATTTCAGAGACTAAAAATGCAAGCCCTGGAAATACAAGACATTAAAATGCAAGCACTGTTAATTCAATGCATTATTTTTTCAGTTCTTTTTTCAGTTTTTCAGTGCAATTCAACATGCTGTTTTGTTTCAAAGACATTTGTCATTAATTTTCTTCCATAGTCGTGCTCATGGAGAGCAGGCACACAAATGTTTGGAGCGGAGACAGCAGCAGTCAGATTGTCCCACACATGTTCTCCCCCTCTTGGTTCAAGGTTGTGGGGTTCAGGGGGGCTGTCATCATGGTCTTCCTCCACTGGCTCAATGATGTCCCCATTGAGGAGAGCCAGATTGTGAAGCGCAGCGCAGTATGCAACAACCTCAGGCACAAAGACAGGGCTCACCTCCAAGGCCTTGAAGAAAAGGGAGTGCCAGTGTGTGTTCATCACTCCAAAGGCTAGCTCTACTATGCTTCCTGCACTGGAGTGCTTTCTGTTAAAACCAGCCTGCACAGTGGTCTGCACAGGTTCTGTGTACGGGGTGAACCCTAGAATCGTGCACAGACCGCCTATAAATATGTGCAAGTTTATTAGAACATTAAATTCAAATAAAGCTTTGTTTAATGTGTTGTTAACTTGTATATGTATACAGTTAATGTGATGGTTAATTTATTAATTCATTCACTCATTTTTATGATGTTTCATAATGTCAGTAAATAAAGGAATTGTTTCATTAATTCATTGCTTGATTGAAAATTGATGTGTTCACTGTAACGGAGTGAATGAGACGAGAGGCGAGCGGATCCATCTGCGAGCTTTTATTTGAGGGACTAGACAGATACATGGTCGAACAGGCAGGGTCAAACAATGGCAGGCAGGTATAACGAAGACAATACACAATAGAAGTCCGTGAAACAGGCGAGGGTAGATCCGTGGCGAACGTAATCCGTAAGGGGCTTGGCGAGGAGAATAACCAGAAAACACGAGCGAGAGTAAGTAGGCAGGCGGCGATGAGTCGAAACGATATAACCAGGCGACAGAACCAAAACACGGGAACTAGGAACTCGGGAACTAGGAACTCGGGAACTTAGGGAACAAGGAAACTAGGGAACGCTAACAACAATAACAATCCAGGAAGTGCACTGGGAGGGACCGGCTCTTATATAGAATGCCTGATTGGTCACGGGGGTTGACGCAATCAGTGCGGTGGACGATGGGAGATGCAGTCCGGAGTGTGGTGCAACAGTCAGAGTGTGTAGGTGAGGTGAGAGTGACATCTGGTGGTGAGCGGACGACGGGACACCGACCAGATTCGTGACATAGCCCCCCCCCAAGGAGTGGCTTCCAGACGCTCGAAGGGAACAACAGTCCAGGGGAGCGGTGGCGTGGGAGCGAGACAGGGCGTTGGCTGGAGGACCAGGTCCATGTGGGGGCCCAGTGATTGAGGCAGGACCGACAGAGCAGGTACCCTCCAGGGCGGGGCCGGAGGCGGAGCAGGAGCCCTCCAGGGCGGAGGCGGAGGCGGAGCCGGAGCAGGAGGCGCAGGAGCCCACCAGGGCGGAGCAGGAGGCGTAGGAGGCCTCCAGGGCGGAGCCGGAGGCGGAGCAGGAGCCCTCCAGGGCGGAGGCGGAGCAGGAGCAGGAAGCGCAGAGGCCCTCCAGGGCGGAACAGAAGGTGCCAGGGCCCTCCAGGGCTGAGCAGGAACCCGCGTCATGGACTGGGACCTGGGGAGAGCAGGGACAGAGGAGGCAGAGAGAACAGGGAGAGAAGCAGAGAGACCACAGGATAACGCCGCCTCCCTAGGAGGATCCACAGCCGAAGCTGACACCTCAGGAGGCATTGGCGCGGCTTCTCCGACAGGGAAGGCCTCTGAAGTTGACTCGTGGTCAGACGGGGCCTCTGGAGCAGACTTGAGACCAGACGGGACCTTTGGAGCAGACTTGAGACCAGACGGGACCTCTGGAGCTGACCTGAGACCAGACGGGACCTCTGGAGCTGACCTGAGACCAGACGGGACCTCTGGAGCAGACTTGAGACCAGACGGGAGCTCTGGAGCAGGAAACCGCTATATGGCCTGGGACCTAGGAACAATAGAGACAGAGGAGGCAGACAGAATAAGGGGAGAAGCAGAGAGGTTGTAGAGGGATGTCGCCTCTGTGGGAGGATCTACAGCCATGGCTGACACCTCAGGAGGCATTGGCATGGCTTCTCCAAGTGAGGGGAGCTCTGGAGCAGACTTGAGATCAGACAGGAGCTCTGGAGCAGACTTGAGAACAGATGTGACCTCTGGGGTGGACTCGTAAAAAGACGTGACCTTCGGAGTGTAGTGTGCGGCCCACATACTGAGTATGGTGATCGCCATCGCACTGGCCGACATGATGTGACTTGACTCTGGGCCGTCCGGCGGGACGTGACTGGACTCTGGGCCGTCCGGCGGGACGTGACTGGACTCTGGGCCGTCCGGCGGGACGTGACTGGACTCTGAAACAACAGCAATACCTTGACTTGGCTCAATAAGTGCTGCTGTGACTTGACCTGTCACGTGAAGTCCAGCGATGATTTGACCTGGCCTATGAGGATCAACGGTGACTTGACCTGGTCCGTGGTGATTGGCTGAGGCCTGACTTGGCTTGTGAACATCAACTGTGACTTGACTAGGCTCGTGGAGATCTACTGTGACTTGACCTGGCTCGTGAAGATCAGCCATGGCTTGACTTGGTTCGTGAAGATCAGTAGTGAACTGATTTGACTTGTGGAGAATGGCCGCTGTGTCCTGACTTGACTCAGGGGTAGCCGCCGCGACATGAAGGAGCGCCACTTTAGTTGCCCATACTGACATTAGGGGTGAGTCCAGCACGTGGGCCATCATGACCACAGGTTCTGGAATGGCGGCTATCTTGTGGAGTGGCTTGGAGACGGCGGCCATCTTGTGCAGTGGCTCTGGCGTAGCAGCCATCTTGTACAGTGGCTCTGGCGTGGCAGCCATCTTGTGCAGTGGCTCTGGCGTGGCAGCCATCTTGACAGTGCTTGGCTTAGGAAAGATGGCTGTTCCTTGACTTGAGATGGGAGTGATAGTTCTAACTTGACTTGACACTGGAACAGCAGCCGTAACTTGACTTGACTCGGGAAATGCAGCTGTACCTTGACTTGACTCTAGAAATACAGCTGCAACTTGGAGAGACTTGGAAACTTGACTTGACTCAGGAAATGTAACTGTACCTTTGAATGGCTCTTGTATGGCAGCTGTGACGTGACGGAGCTCTGTGATCGCCGCCATTTTGTGAACGGGCTCCGCCGTCGCCGCCATCTTGTGAGCGCGCACCGGCGCCGCCGCCCTCTTGCGAACGGGCACCGCAGTCGCCGCCATTTTGTGCATGAGCTCTGTTGTCGCCGCCTGAGTATGATCGCGTTCCGGCGCGGCCGCCATTTTGTAAACGGGCACCGCTGTCGCTGCCATAGCTTGAGCGCGCTCCTGCACGGCCGCCATTTCACGGGCGATCCAGGCGGCAAACGTGTTTGTGGGATCGTGCTCCGGCATGACCGCCAGTCTGCGGGTGGGACGCGCGGTCGCCTTTACCGCGTTGTCGCGTTCCCTCTCTGCGACCCCCACGGTGCACGGCGAACCCACGCACGACAATGCAAAGTTCATGAGAGCTGCTAGAGAGGAGCGCGGACCCTCGCGTCTCAGTCTCGCCCTCAAGTGCTCGTTCACACCGTCACAGAACACCTCAATTTTAATACAGTCCGGGAGGGTGGAGTAGTTAAAAATGGCAATAAACTCACGGGTATATTGTTCGAGGGTGTGGGATCTCTGTTTGATTCTGCATAGAGTTCTGTCGGTGTCCATGTCTGAATGTCCGGGGGTGAAGCTGCTGGATCCTGTGGTGCTGGATTGTTCTGTAACGGAGTGAATGAGACGAGAGGCGAGCGGATCCATCTGCGAGCTTTTATTTGAGGGACTAGACAGATACATGGTCGAACAGGCAGGGTCAAACAATGGCAGGCAGGTATAACGAAGACAATACACAATAGAAGTCCGTGAAACAGGCGAGGGTAGATCCGTGGCGAACGTAATCCGTAAGGGGCTTGGCGAGGAGAATAACCAGAAAACACGAGCGAGAGTAAGTAGGCAGGCGGCGATGAGTCGAAACGATATAACCAGGCGATAGAACCAAAACACGGGAACTAGGAACTCGGGAACTTAGGGAACAAGGAAACTAGGGAACGCTAACAACAATAACAATCCAGGAAGTGCACTGGGAGGGACCGGCGCTTATATAGAATGCCTGATTGGTCACGGGGGTTGACGCAATCAGTGCGGTGGACGATGGGAGATGCAGTCCGGAGTGTGGTGCAACAGTCAGAGTGTGTAGGTGAGGTGAGAGTGACATCTGGTGGTGAGCGGACGACGGGACACCGACCAGATTCGTGACATTCACATTGGGTCCAATTGTCTTATGTGTTTTCATGCATGTCATATGAAAACAATTAAATTAGGCTTTTTTATTAAATGACACAATTTTCAGTAAAAAAAATATGTAGTACAATTAAGCATGGGTCTGCATCTGTTATTATCATTGTGTGAATGTGTTGGGGTGGGCTAGCAATGCAATTCATTCTGGTGTAATCTAAATTTTTAAATGGTCACACTTACTTACTTTTTTAGAGTATAAAATAAACAGTCTTTTCCTAAGTAATTCCATTCCAAACATTGAAAGTGCTAAGGAAAACCGCACTAGGCAGGGTAATCAATTTACTTTTGTAATCAGGTGGTAGTGCACACCTGTCACCTTAACCCATTTAAACCCACTAGCAACTATAGTTGCCACAGTTTATAGTTGTTATATACATATATATATATATATATATATATATATATATATATATATACATATATATATATATATATATATATATATATAATCATGAAGATCTCTAGAAACACCCAAACAAAACATATCTTACATGAGATCTATAGTTGTTTGTATAGTTAGTCAAAAGTCCAAGGTGGGCAATGACTTGTCAGTACATATATATTGGGCAAATGGGGTATACTGTGCTAATAGGCTATTAAATTAATGTTAATGGTCTTGTTTAGTGTTTTTGGGAGAAAAGAGAAAAGGGGAGTGGGGTGGACAAGGGTGACGTAACTTCACATTCCAAATGTCTTTTGAAAGAAATTGTATGCATTATTTATTTATTTTTAATTTATTTTATTTATTTATTTATTTATTTTTAGTTACATAGATGCAATTTTATCTTCATTCTTTATATTTTTTTCCCAATTATTTTTGATACACAATGTCCTATTGGGGCAACTTAATGGCTGCACTTTGTTCTGCACTATGTTTCACCACTTTAAGACAAATGGATATGTTTTAATATTCCAGAGATTATAAAATAGATGCAGCTTTTTTGGGTTTGCACTGAATGTTCTTCGACTTTTATACATAATAATTTTGCTTATGAATAAAGATTGATCTGTTGAAAGCAGTTATTTTGAATTAAGTGCTAAATGTTCTCCTCTCTTTGACATGGTGGGTGCATTTAACATATTTGCCCACCGGCAGCTATAGTTGCCTCACATTCAAATATGATTTTCAAGAAAGAAATACACAAATTAAACCTTTGAGAGGTAATCCAAATGCTAAATCTACTGGAAGCCTGGGTTGTCGCCGAACATTAACCCGGTTGTTTCATTTCTGGTGCAGTTGTAGTATGCGTGTACGAGTGGCTTTACTTACTCTCTCCAGCAGCTTAGCCTCCAAGGTTCCAAGCATAATTAGCAAGGTTTTGTTGAAACTTTCAACAGGATTCTCCCTCGGATGGTATGGGGTTGTTCTGACTTTCCACGCCCCGGCAATCACACAATTCTTTAATCAAGTGCGATTCAAAATCAGAGCCTTGATCGTTGTGAAGGTGTCTGGGATAGCCATAATGACATATAAACTGCTCCCACAGACACTTCGCAACGGTCTTGGCTTTCTGATTTGAGGGTATTGCTTTTACCCATAAGAGGGTGAAAAGTACTTTGTTTTTGTTGTGAAAAATTCTTGTACAGCTCATCCAAGGTATTTGTGCCAATCAACATAGACGACTGAAAAGAGGAAGGAAGATCAGGGATGACAAGTGCTAAGGTAGGCATCTCCATACGTATTCCAACAAAATCTCTGGGAAAGGTGATAGTAACTTCAACATAACCAAGGTAGGGAACATTTTCACCACTGGCATTCTAACTTCAAGCAAATTGTCCAAAGACTGAATTTGTTGGTCACTGAGATTCCTGTTGTGGAAAGATTGCGTGATGGTGGTGACTTGTGAACCTGTGTCGAGTAAACAGTCAAATGTCATTCCTGCTATGTCAACTTATGCGGTGCATCTAGTCCCAATTAACCCCCTGGGTACGAATGACTGCCGTGAGTTCACCTGTGCTTGTGACATCAACACTTTATATGGTTTGGGACACTCTCTATTGGTTTCAGTTCCTGCTTGCCCCGCAGCAAGAACAGCTGCTAGTTTTGGCTTGGGGCTGCCATACTGCAAAATTCATTCATTCTGTGGCTTTGTGAGTTGGCTTCTTTTCTCTGCTACCAATGTGGGATTTGGATCATTGGAACAGGAGCTGGCAATATGCCCCTCCTCTCCACATCTAAAGCAGTACCCCGGTTTAGGTCTAGCTGGCATACTACACTTGCATTCAACTATACAGAGCAGCAACAAATGAAATAAATCAAACTATCCAGAGAATGACATAAACTGAAATAATAAATGAAAAGGTTTCAAGCATATATACAGTATCAGAAATCTGAAAGCAAGGCTATAACATGGCTACAGTTGCTGCAAGCAAGCATCCCAACAATCTAAGATACAGAAAAATGTTCGCAAAAGAACCTGACTGTAAGTACATTAACATTATTAGTTTCAACTTGTAACTAACGCCTTTCATATTTTAACTTAAACAAGGCCCGCGAATGCCGGAGAACCATATTTGTGAATTTTTAGCCATCACTAACTATTCTGATCTTCTGGACTGTCTTTTCATAGAGATTTTTTGTGATGCCATGAATCAACCTCTAAGCTCTAAGCTTAGATGTGAGGGTCTGGATTCGTCACTTGTTCAGTTTATGGACTTTGCTTTGTTGTCTGTTGGTTCCTCTTTCACTGTGGGTGTCACAGAGGAGGAACGTTACACTGCGTCTGTGATTGAAATGGCGGACCCACCGGAGCGCACCTCACAAAATGGCTGCCACAACAATGACCCTTCATGTCACAGCTGCCATTCCTGATTCAAGTCAAGTCACAGCTGATCTTCATGAGTCAAGTCAAGTCACAGCTGACTTTCATAAGTCAAATCAATTCACTGCTGATCTTCCTGGGTCAAGTCAAATCACAGTTGATCTTCCTGAGGCAAGTCACATCTCGTCTGATCTTCTGTAGGCTCGTCACATCTTGTCTGATCTTCCAGAGGCTCGTCACATCTCGTCTGATCTTCCAGAAGCTCGTCACATCTTGTCTAATCTTCCAAAGGCTTGTCACATCTCGTCTGATCTTCCAGAGGCTTGTCACGTCTCGTCTGATCTTCCAGAGTCTCGTCACATCTCGTCTGATCTTCCAGAGGCACATCACGTCTTGTCTGATGTGTCTTGACACATCACAACTGATCATCTAGAGCCTCGACACATCACGTCTTATCTTCCAGAGCCTCATCACATCTCAGCTGACCTCCCAGAGTCACATCACATCTCAGCTGTTTGTGTGGAGTCACGTCTCATTTCAGCTGTTCATCCAGAGTCTCGACATGTCACAGCTGATTTTCCAGAGTCTTGTCACTTCCTGTCTGTTGCACCTAGATTCTCAAGGACTGTTCTTCTGTATCCCAGACTGGCATCCAGCATGGAAGATCCACCACTGGTGTCAGCACATGCAGCTGGTATCCCTAAACCAGTACTCTCTAACCCGTCTGTCCCCGAAGTAATCTACTAGTTCCCTGCATTTCCCATATGGGGGATTGCTTTCTGGTGTGTATGGGCTTCGTTCACTACCGCTGAAGTTCCAGAGCCAGCGACGTCTGCGAAAGGATTGCCAGATGTGGCATCTGAGGCTGCAGATCCTCCAGAAATGGCAGTGCCTGCTCCAGATCCTCCAGAGGCAGCATATGCTTCTGCTCCACGGCATCACTGTTAGATTCTGCTTTACAGTCCAGGCCCACCTCTATTCTATGATCCAGGACTGCCACTGCTCCACGACCCAGGACCTCCATTGTTTCACTGTCTGCCACTGCTTTATGGTCCAGGCCCACCATGTCCCCACTGCCAAGGTCTGCCATTGCCCCATGATTCTGATCCTGTTCCCCTGCATGGGCCTGTTCCTCTGTCCCTCCCCATTTGCCTCAGCTCCACCCTCCTGAACTTTGGTTTTTAGGTTTTGTTTGGGCGTCTGGAGCCAACCTTAGAGGGGGGGACATGTAACACTTTACACAGTTTTTGGGATTTGTTTCACGTTCATTTTTTCATGTTCATTATGTTGAAGTTAAGCCATGTTCCTTGTCACGTCTGTTACGCTGGAACATGTGGAGTCTATGCATCTCTTTCTTGCACTTTCTCTCTCTCTGTCTCTCTCTCTACCTCTGTCATTCTTACAGATGGCCCCGCTCTAATTGTACACTCCGGTACGTACTCTGTGGTTGGCTGAAGCTGGAACCAATCGTCTTTCAAAAAAAGAGTCGATGCTGAGCTGGTGGCGTGGGATGTTCATGCTGTTGTTCTGTAAAATTGTGTGTGGCTAACCCTCTGGGGTCTGAGGTGATTTAGGGGCCCTTTAGATGTTTTGACATGCCCTGACATTTGTGCTTATTTCAACTACTTATACTACTGGCCAACATATAATTTTTTTTTGTATTCAGCACAAATGGTGCTACAATAATATGTGAGCAAGATGGATGTACATGTTTGCAATTTTTTAGAAAAAAAAATATTATGCGTAGTTAGTAAGTTTTGGGGAAATAAATGTAGCTAAAATAAGGCCATAAAACTCATACTGAATAGTCCTGAGCAAGGCTTTTGAGTAATCACTCTTGTAGGCTAGAATATTTACTTCAAAATGATGTGAAAATGATCGTGCTTACTCTTTCACAGAAAACAATATATTGATGTAAATTTTCTAAGATGTGTTTTGTGATAGAAAGCCGTATGCGAGGGAGGGATAACGGCCATGAATATTTAGTGATTCACACCTGAGAGACAAAAGGCCATCCCCTAATGGCCCATCACTGTGGCTGTCACTATGAGGCAGGTAACAAAGAATGTGAGGAGAGTAAGATAATGGGGGGTTTTGGTCGTTTGTATTTTATTTACAACACAATATAATCAAAACATACATAATGATGGTCAAAGATTATTATTGTACTCACTGACCGAACCACAGAGATGTGAACAGACCTTGTGTCATTCCTGTTCAGCAAGTCAAACTAGTAAACCATATCTGATATTTAAGTGTTTGCTGCTTCTTTCCATGGATTCAAGGAAAAAAAAAAAAGTCACAGAGCTTATGTTACTGAAAATCAATGAAAAATAACATCTGATGTTGGTACAGCACTCTCAGAAGTTTGAAGAGACTCCAGTAAAAATCAGCAATATTCATCTGTGGTGCAGGTATCAGATCACTAAAAAACGAAAACAAAAAACATCTCTGAGCATGTTAATATCAGAAGAATCTGTATATAACGATCTTGTAGTCACAGATCTACAAGATCTGTACTATGTAAAAAGGACATTTTATATCTGAGAAACAAATTATGGTTTAGCACCTTATAAAACTCTATTTGGAAACAGAGTATTAATAATAAACATGATCTAGACATAGTTCGTAGCATTCATCATGTTACAGTGTACACTCATATTACTTTTATATCGTATTTTGTTTTATATTATATAGACCATGAAAACTTAATCGCGTCGTAAGAAATTCAGATACAATGATCTACTTTCATTTTCAAAACGTTTCACTCGATTTCAAACATTTTAGCCAGGAATCATAGTTTAGGAAAAACCAAGCTAGTAAATGTGTTCAAGCTTATGTCAAAATAAAACGTTAACTAATGCAAAAACGAAGCATCACTTACTAATTAGACTGATCTCTTCCTCTGGATCAGCTCCGCGTCATGTTGTGTTCTTCATCTGCGGTGAATTCTGTGTTTTTCCTCTCAGCGCTTCTTTTTCTTTTTTCTGAAGGTAAATTCTGCTGTTTCTCTCAGCACGTTTTCTTCCAGAAACGAACAGTAGCCGAGATGGACTTGATGAATCGTCAAGCTTTGTTTACGATGATGTGGGCGCTAACACGCGGCGCCGCACAAGTGGCTATTTATCATATCAAAAGCAAAAGCTGCTCGTGGGCGTGATCGCATTAAAAATAATTAGCTCTGAGGGAAAAACTAAGCATCACGTTGGTTTCACGCGGATTACTTTAGCACAGAATATTTGTTTTTGATAAGACTTGATTTATTTAAAAGTAGAGATATCACGCTTTCTATAGATATATCTCTCCTGTCTGTGTGTCGAATATTCACTGAGTTTAGGTTCATTTTATTGACGCATTTCTAAAAGCCGTTTGCGGAGACAGTGAAGACTGGGAAAGCACCCTGTATATTTTCTTTAATTTAAAGCAGCACACAGTTTAGTTTTTATTGTGAGTTTGCACAAATAAAAGTATACACTTAATGGTTTCTAATGATGTATAACACTTATTTGTGTGACCAAAATCGACAGAGTATTTTTAGTGTCTTTTGCACTGATCTTAAAAAATGTGAGCTGATCACGCCGGCGTGATCGTCAACCCCAGGGGGTTAAGAATAAACCCATAAACTGTATAGTGTCTCTTGTGTAAATATTGTGAACTTTGTTTAATAGTTTTCTTTTCTTTTCACTTTGCTCACCTAGTGTTTTCGTTGTTTTTTTTTTGTACAGTTCTCCATTTGATTGTCTTTTTTTTCTTTCTTTCTTTTAACGTGGCTGTGTGTTTTGCCCTTTACTGCAAATATTGTAAACAACACTTATTTTCTGCACGGAAGCTGTAGGGGTTGGGTGCCTTTTCTTTTGGCAATATTTGTTTTCTCTTGTTTTCGTTCAGTCAGGGAGTTAGTTCAGTCTCTGTATTTTTGTTTGAACTTTTTCTTTTTGTTAGGGCATTAAGATTTATCGGGAAAAGGGTTTCAATTTTTGTTTATTATTTTGGCCTTGGCCCAACCCTGAAGTCGCTTCCAATTTTTTTTTCTTGTGAGGATGATCATTGAACTTTCCTTACAAGAAATAAAAAAAAAAAGAACGAAAGATCACAAGAGTCCAGTGTTAAGATTTTTATTTTATGTTTCACCTAGACCCTAGACCTGGGAGGGGGCTCGTCTTTTTATTAATCCACAAAAACGGATTATTCTTCATCCATGAACGCTTCTTGTGGCTGTACAGTGGGTAAGTCATTCCAATTTATTCTTTGTTTGGCTGCTTTCTTTTTGGTGTGTGAAGTAGGAATAGTTAATAGGGTTATTATGGATTTTGATTTGATCGCCTTTACACTAGCTTCGAGCACGGAACAGTTTGACTGCTGTCGTAAGGACGATCTGTTCAAAATTGCGGAATTTTTTAAAATTGTACTGCTGCATAATGCTTCTAAAAAGGAAGTAAAACAATTATTGCACCAAGAATTGGTTATGCAGCGGATTTTGCCTGATGAGTCGGGGGTGTGTGCCGGGGATGCAGGAGCTTCTACGCCGACGGAGGTCGACAAGAAGCTGCCGTCTGAGCCACACTCGCCCGCGCCTTCCAGGTTTCCAATAACTGCATCACCCAGTAGTACATTGTTATTGCCCCATTCAGACCAATTGTTAGTTTTAAGAATGAATGAAAGAAATAGAATTGGAAATTAAACGGGAGGAGAGCAAGACAAAAAGGCTTAGGTTTGACTTTTACGGGTGGGGGTGTTACGTTGGAACATGTGGAGTCTATGCATCTCTCTCTTTCTTGCGCTTTCTCTCTCTCTGTCTTTCTCTCTCTCCCTCTGTCATTCTTACAGATGGCCCCGCCCTAATTGTACACTCCGGTATGTGCTCTGTGGTTGGCTGAAGCTGGAACGAAGCGTCTTTCAAAAAAGAGTCGATGCTGAGCTGGTGGTGTGGGATGTTGATGCTGTTGTTCTGTAAAATTGTGTGTGGTTAAGAAAAGACCGATAAACTGTATAGTGTCTCTTGTGTAAATATTGTGAACTTTGTTTAATAGTTTTCTTTTCTTTTCACTTTGCCCACCTAGTGTTTTCGTTGTTTTTTTTTGTACAGTTCTCCATCGGATTGTCTTTTTTTTTCTTTCTTTCTTTTAACATGGCTGACCCTAGTCCTGGGACGTAACATGTCTTGCTTCCCTTGCCCTCATGTATTCCTGCTATTGGTTATGTTGTTCAATGTGTAATGTTCTGATTGGTTGTTCAAGTCATGTTTTTGTTTGCTCATTGGTTGGTTTGTGTTATGCGCTTCTCACTGTTTGCTATAAGTAGCCCTCATGTTCCCATTGTCTCTTGTTGTGTATTGAAAGTGTGTACCTGCTGTTGGTGAGTTTGTGTATCTGTTCTTGTTCCTGTTTCATGCTGAGCCTGTTTCAAATAAAGTCTGTTCATGCCAAGTCTTTTCATGCCATGCCATGCCAAGGCAAGTCTGCTGGCAGCTGGCAGCCATGGCGGGGCAGACGGGGCAGGCAGAGCTGGCAGCCATGGCGGGGCAGACGGGGCAGCCATGGCGGGGCAGACGGGGCAGGCAGAGCTGGCAGCCATGGCAGAGCAAGCAGAGCAGGGAGCCATGGCAGGGCAGGCAAAGCAGGCAGAGAAGGGAGCCATGGCAGGGCAGACAGAGCAGGGAGCCAAGGTGGGGCAGGCAGAGCAGACAGGAGCAAAGATACCCACAGTGGAACAAATGACATCCATAGCAGAGCAGAGAGTTCATAATTGGCCTCCTTGGCCGTGACATGGCAGGCAGAGAGTTCATGATTGGCCTCCTTAGCCGTGACATGGTGGGCTGAGCATTCATAGGAGGACGCCGCCCCCTTAGGGGGTTCTGCAGCCAGAGCCGCCACCTCCGGGGGCATTGGTGTAGACTCATGGTCAGACGTGGCAGTGAGATCATGGGTGGACGCCGCCTCTTCGGGATGTTCTACAGCGTACGCTGACACTTCTGGAGGCATTGGCACAAATTCTTCGACAGGAGAGGCCTCTGGCACAAACTCGTGGACAGACGAGGCCTCGGGAACAGACTCGTGGTCAGATGAGGCCCCGGGAACAGACTCGTGGTCACACGAGGCCTCTGGAGCAGACTCGTGGTCAGACGAGGCCTCTGGAGTACAGTCCGTAGCCCGCACGCTCAAAATGGCAACAGCCATTACAGGCAGTACAGTAGATAGTGGGATGCCTGCTGGTCTTGAGGGTGTGGATGCTGTGGACATGTGGCTTAGGAGCGTGGGCTCTGCGTGGCTTGGGAGATGAGACGAGACCTGGCAAGGTTCTGGAAGGATGGCTAAGACCTGACGAGGCTCTGGGATGTCTGCTGATACGTGACGAGGCTCTGGGATGTCTGCTGATACGTGACGAGGCTCGGGGAGGTCAGCTGATATGTGACGAGGCTCTGGGGGCTCAGCTGAGACGTGATAAGGCTCTGGGGGGTCAGCTGAAACGTGGCAAGGCTCTGGAAGGACGGCTAAGACCTGACGAGGCTCTGGGATGTCAGCTGATACCTGACGAGGCTCTGGGATGTCAGCTGATACGTGATGAGGCTCGGGGGGGTCAGCTGATACGTGACGAGGCTCGGGGGGTCAGCTGATACGTGACGAGGCTCGGGGGGGTCAGCTGATACGTGACGAGGCTCTGGAGGCTCAGCTGAGATGTGACAAGGCTCTGGGGGGTCAGCTGAGACGTGACGAGGCTCTAGACAATCAGCTGAGACGTGACGAGGCTTTGGAAGGTCAGACAGGACCTGGCGAGGTTCTGGCATTATGGCCGTGGCTTGGCGAGGCTTTACACTAGCAGCCATGTCACGAAGAGGCTCTGTTAGGAGAGCAGCTGTCTCTTGACTTGATTCAGGAAAGTCTGCCATGACTTGACTTGATTCAGGAAAGTCTGCCGTGACTTGACTTGACTCAGGGAGGTCTGCCGTGACTTGACTTGACTCAGGGAGGTCTGCCGTGACTTGACTTGACTCAGGGAGGTCTGCCGTGACTTGACTTGACTCAGGGAGGTCTGCCGTGACTTGACTTGACTCAGGGAGGTCTGCCGTGACTTGACTTGACTCAGGGAGGTCTGCCGTGACCTGACTTGACTCAGAACAGATGAAGAACAGCTGTGACTTGACCTGGCTCGTGAAGACCAGCTGTGACTTGACTTGGCTCAGGAAGATCAGCTGTGGCTTGACTTGGCTCAGGAACAACAACAGTAACTTACTTGGTTCATGAAGATCTGCTGTAACTTGGCTTGGCTCATGACGATCAACTGTGGCTTGACTTGGCTCGGGGACTACAGCAGTAACTTGACTTGGCTCATGAAAATCTGCTGTAACTTGGCTTGGCTCATGGAGATCAGCTGTGGTCTGGCTTAACATGGAGAACCCAGCTGTGGTCTGGAACAACAGCTTAACATAGACAACCCAGCTGTAACATGACTTGACTCAGGAACAATAGCTGTAACGTGACGACTCAGGAACAACAGCTGTAATGTGACTTGACTCAAAAACAACAGCTGTAACATGGTTTGACTCAGGAACAGTAGCTGTAACGTGGCTTGACTCAGGAATAACAGCTGTAACGTGGCTTGACTCAGGGACAACAGCTGTAACTTGGCTTGACTCATGAACCACTCCAGACATGAAGGTTGGGGTGTGAAAATGTTCTGATTTAATTGGTACTGTAGGATTGCAGGGCTCCTCATCTGCAATCCCCACAGTAAACGAAGATCCACTTAGCCTAAGAGCATAATCAATACACTGTTCCAGAGACCAGTGTATTTTTCCTCCAGTTAGGTAGGAACGAATGGGTTTGTTTAATCTGTGGCGGAAAATGTCCTTAAGTGCCACGTCATTAAAAGTCACCAAATAACACAGCTCACAAAAATCAGTGACATAATCTTCTATCGGCTGGTTACCTTGGCGGAGGCGGAAGAGGTGTGATGCTGGATCTATGGTGGATCTGTGTTCTGAAAGCCACTGGATCTGTAGGAGGTGAAGTATTCTGTAACAGGACTTGTGAGAAGCTTGATAGATCCAGGTGCGAGCTTTATTAAACACAACGTAGTCAAGACAGGCAAGGTCAATCTTCAACAAACAGTAATATCCAGGGCAAGGCGAGAGCGTAATCCAGTAAATCAGGCAGAAGGTCAAAATACCATAAGAGCAGTCCAAAAGTAACAAATAAACAAGGCAATGGAACAAGGCAAAACTATGACAATGAAACAAGGTGTAACTATGACTATGAAACAAAACAAAACCGTGGAAATCACAAAACAAGGCAATGAAATGCTTGGTAGAGTCCGCACAGGCAAAACAATACTTCGCAATGCCTGTTTGGCATGGCCCTCCTTATATGGCTGACAGGAAGTAAACATAGAAGCAGCAGAGGGAGCAGTAACAGTCAGTCCATGGATGAGGGGGGGGCAAAGCGAAGGGATAGTCAGAGAAACGAGCGAGTAGTCCAAAAGGCAGGCGGTGAAACAGATGAAACGAGAAGACCGGGCTAGAAAGCTAAACACTGGGAACTAGGGAACAAACGTGAAACAACCATCCAATAAACCACAATACTCGGTGAGTCACAGGGGATAGTCTGGGGCTTATATAGGGCGTCTAATTGGTTACAGGTGTTCGTGCAATCAGCACAATGGGTGATGGGAAACGTAGTCCGGGGTGTGATGAAACAGTCTGTGCAGTGTGAGATGTTAACGAGATGCACATTGACCTCCGGTGGCGGGCTGACCAGACAGGAATCATAACAACAGCAGACAGCAGAAGAAAAAAATGTCAACTCTTCAGCAATGAAAAAAGCAAAACAAATGTTAGATTATCTTGAGTAATTTTTGCTTATTAGTATGGTTGAATTGGATAATCGAAGGTCGGCAGCAAAAACATTGGTTAATAAAATAGGATTAAATGCATAAAGGATATTTGTACTATTTAACATATTTAATTATTGCAGGTTTGTGTCATATTCTGAGTTGAATTTCACTTTTTTTTTATTCATTTTGAGGAATACTGAATCTGTTTTTTGAGAGTGAGATGAATTAAAGCATGTTCAGATTTATTCTAGATAACATCTTACTCCGGATTTCTCTCAACATAGAGACAGGAGAGCTTTTAATCAATAAATGGGGGGAAAAGTAACTGGCCGTTACTTATTTGAAAAAAGTAACTCCGATATTTTCTTATCAATTAAAAAGTAATGCATTACTTTACTAGTTACTTCGAAAAAGTAATGCTATATAACTTGCATTACTTGTAATGCTTTACCCCCAACACTGATTACCATTTAAAATAACAGTTTTCTATGTGAATATTTTGTAAAATGTAATGACTACACTGGACAAAGCAACCGTTGCAAATCATTTGAACTTTGTGTGAGCATATCATAAAGAGAGTGCGGTAGCAGTTTACTGTCGGGGATTTGTTGTGTCATGCCGCGCCACATCCAGTGTAAACAGCATCAATGATTATAATGGGTTCTACTGTATTTTGTTGCATCGCTCGCGTCCAGTGTAGACACGGTGTAAGCATAATGATGCTGAAAAATTAAATTTGATCACTTTTTAAAACATACTGAAATAGAAAATAGTTATTTAATAATGGTAATTTCCCAATATTACTGTTTTACTGTATTTTAATCAAATAAATGCAGCAGTTGTTGCCATAAAAGACTTATTTCATATTGTAACGGAGAGTGAGAGACGAGAGGCGAGCGGATCCATTTGCGAGCTTTTATTCAAAGGACAAGACAGATACATGGTCAAACAGGCAGGGTCAAAACAACAGCAAACAGGTATGTTGGGGCGAAGCACAATAGAAGTCCGTGAAACTGGCATGGGTCGATCCGTGGCGACCATAATCCATAAAGGGAGCGAGACAAGAGAATAATCGGTGAAACGAGCGATAGTCCAGTAGGCAGGCTGCGAGACAGACGAGACGAGAAGGCCAGGCGAGAAAGCTAAACACAGGGAACTCGGAAACTAGGGAACAAGGGAACTAGGAACGATACCAATGATAAACGCAACAACAATACTCCGTAGCTTGCATGGGGAAAGACCGGGGCTTTTATAGCGTGCCTGATTGGTCACAGGTGCTGACCCAATCAGCGTGCTGGATGATGGGAGTAGTAGTCCGGGGTGTAGTACAACAGTCAGTGTGTAATGATAGAGCGAGAGCGACATCTGGTGGTAAGCGGACCGCAGGTCACCGACCAGATTCATGACATAGCCCCCCCCCAAAGAGCGGCTTCCAGACGCTCCAACAGAACAACAGTCCAGGGGAGCAGTGGGGCGGGAGCGAGACAGGGCGAGGGCTGGAGGGCCAGGTCCATGCAGAGGACCCGGTGATTGAGGCAGGACCGGCAGGGCAGGAGCCCTCCAGGGCGGAGCAGGAGGCGCCGGGGCCCCCCATGGCAGAGCAGGAGGCGCCGGGGCCCCCCAGGGCAGAGCAGGAGGCGCCGGGGCCCCCCAGGGCGGAGCAGGAGGCGCCGGGGCCCCCCAGGGCGGAGCAGGAGGTGCTGGAGCCCTCCAGGGCAGAGCAGGAACCCGCGTCATGGACTGGGACCTGGGGAGAGCAGGGATAGAGGAGGCAGAGAGAATAAGGAGAGAAGCAAAGAGTTCAAAGGATAACGCCGCCTCCATAGGAGGTTCTACAGCCAGCGCTGACACCTCTGGAGGCATTGGCACAGCTTCTCTGACAGGGAAGGCCTCTGGAGCTGACTCGTGGTCAGACGAGACCTCTGAAGCAAACTTGAGATCAGACGGGACCTCTGGAGCAGACTTGAGACCAGACGGGACTTCTGGAGCAGACTTGAGACCAGACGGAATCTCTGGAGCAGACTTGAGACCAGATGGGACCTCCGGAGCGGACTTGAGATCAGACGGGACCTCTGGAGCAGACTTGAGATCAGACGGGACCTCTGGAGCAGACTTGAGATCAAACGGGACCTCCGGGGTGGACTTGCGAACAGACGTGACCTCCAAGGAGGACTTGTGAACAGACGTGACCTCAGGAGCGGACTTGTGAACAGATGTGACCTCAGGGGCGGACTTGTTAACAGACGTGACCTCAGGGGCGGACTTGTGAACAGACGTGATCTCAATGGCAGACTTGTGAACAAACATGACCTCAGGAGCAGACTTGTGAACAGACGTGACCTCAGGAGCAAACTTGTGAACATACGTGTCCTCAGGAGCACAGTGTGCAGCCCACACACACCAAATGGCAACCGCCATTAAGGGAAGAGCAGCAGCGGGAGGCAGGACCTCATTAATGGTTGGTTTATGAGGCGCTGGTGCCACTGAGATGTTTGCTGCCCGCACTGACACTACTGGTGGATTCAGCACGCTGGCCATCATGATAGGCCGTGACCGTGGGAGGTCAGACGAGACGTGACTTGGCTCTGGGCCGACGGACGGGACGTGACTTGACTCTGGGCCGTCGGACGGGACGTGACTTGACTCTGGGCTGTCGGACCGGACGTGACTTGACTCTGGGCCGTTGGACGGGACGTGACTTGACTCTGGGCCGTGGAGACCGGCTAAGGCCTGACTTGGCTCATGGTGACCAGCTGTGGCTTGACCTGGCTTGTGAAGATCTGTAGTGACTTGACTTGACTCACGAAGATCAGCAATGACTTGACTTGGCTTATGAGGATCAGTGGTAACTTGACTTGGTTCATGGAGATCAGCAGTGACTTGACTTGGCTCATGGAGATATATGTAGTGACGTCGCTTGACTCTGGAACGACAGTTCTGACTTCGCTTGACTCAGGAACGAAAGCTCTGACTTGGCTTGACTCAAGAATGACAGCTCTGACTTGGCTTGACACAGGAAACACGGCTTTAACTTGACTTGACTTAGGAAGAGCAGCTCTGATTTGACTTGACGCAGGAAACACAGCTCTAACTTGACTTGACGCAGGAACAGCAGCCGTAGGTTGACTTGACTCTGGAACAGCAGCCGTAGCTTGACTTGACACTGGAACAGCAGCTGTAGCTTGACTTGACTCTGGAGCAGCAGCTGTAGCTTGACTTGACTCGGGAAACACAGCTGTAACTTGACTGGACTTGGAAACTT
Source organism: Labeo rohita (assembly GCF_022985175.1). Lineage (NCBI taxonomy): Eukaryota > Metazoa > Chordata > Actinopteri > Cypriniformes > Cyprinidae > Labeo > Labeo rohita. The sequence goes on along the minus strand of NC_066877.1, from coordinate 40,098,453 downwards.
GACTCGACTCAGGAAACGCAGCTGCAACTTGACTTGACTCAGGAAACGCAGCTGCAACTTGACTTGACTCGGGAAACACAGCTGCAACTTGACTTGACTTGGGAAACAGCTTTAGCTTTGCTTGGCTCTGGGGTAGCAGCTGTGACGTGACAGAGCTCCGTTTTCGCCGCCATTTTGTGAACAGGCTCCGCCGTCGCCGCCATTTTGTGAGCACGCACCGGCGCGGCCGCCATCTTGCAAACGGGCACCTCTGCCACCGCCATTTTGTGCATGGGCTCCGCTGTCGCCGCCATGGTATGAACGCGCTCCGGCGCGGCCACCATTTTGCGAGCGGGATGCGCGGCTGCCATTACCGCGTTGTCGCGTTCCTCCTCCGCGATACCCACAGTAAATGGCGAGCCCACACACAACAGAGCAAAATCCATAAAAGCGGCTAGTGATGAACGCGGACCCTCACGTCTCAGCCTCGCCCTTAAAGGCTGATTTACGCCATCACAAAAAATTTCTATTAGAATTAGGTCCAGGAGATCTGAATGATTGGCAATGGATAGAAATTCTCGTATGTGCAGAGTTTGTGGTCCTTGTTTTAATCGAAACAGAATCCAGTTTGTGTCCATACTTGTGTGATGTCCGTGAGTGAAGCTGCTGGATCCTTGTGCGACGGAGTATTCTGTAACGGAGAGTGAGAGACGAGAGGCGAGCGGATCCATTTGTGAGCTTTTATTCAAGGGACGAGACAGATACATGGTCAAACAGGCAGGGTCAAAACAACAGCAAACAGGTATGTTGGGGCGAGGCACAATAGAAGTCCGTGAAACTGGTGTGGGTCGATACGTGGCGACCGTAATCCATAAAGGGAGCGAGACAAGAGAATAATCCGTGAAACGAGCGATAGTCCAGTAGGCAGGCAGCGAGACAGACGAGACGAGAAGGCCAGGCGAGAAAGCTAAACACAGGGAACTCGGAAACTAGGAAACTAGGGAACAAGATTAGTCAATATACGGTTGCTTATGTCAAAAAGATTTATGGCTTTGAACTTTTGACCTTTCCCCCTCCCCCACCCGGGGGCTGTCCCACGTGACTGCCACATGTATCATGGCCCCACGTGACTTCTAACCGGATGTGTTGACCTTGTGACCCTCTAATGACCTCCAGTTGATGGATTTACCAGGTGTCACGTCAACCTATGATGGGTTTACCAGGTGTCGCGTTAACGTATGACTTAGGGGTAGTGAAATATGGTGTATGTGCGTGACCGTCCAGTGACGGGTTACAGAAATACGGCGTATGTGCGTGACCATCCGGCGACAGGAGACGAATGAAGCTCTGAGGAATGCTTTGGAGATTTTACAGTCTGTCCCCCCGCATCCGTCATGGGGTGGGAGTCTTTGGGGGTTCAGGTTGCGTTCCAAGGTTCGCTTGCATTTTTGGTCAATCTCATTCTCTATAGAAAATAAAAAATGAACCACGACAGAATAAGTAAACAATTTGAACAATAGTACCGGTACATATCATAATAAACATATAATAATAATAATAATAATAATAATAATAATAATAATAATAATAATAAAGACTTTAAATAAATAATAATAATAATAATGAAATAAATAAATAAATTAATTAATTAAATTCCCCTTACCTTTTTCAGTGAGAAAGGATCCATAATTCAAATGAGAGATGAAAAAAAAGATTAAACTTTCTCTCTCCGTTTCTCTGTGTTTGAGTGCGTGAGGCCAATTCTCTGTCTCTCTCTCTAACCCCTTACTCTCACTTTCTCCCCAGCCTGCGTTTGTGCGTGAGGTCCCATTCTCTGTCTCTCTCTCTCTCACTCTCTCTCTCTCTCTCTCTCTCTCTCTCTCTCTCTCTCTCTCTCTCTCTCTCTCTCTCTAACGCTCCCTTACTCTAGCTCTCCCCCCAGCCTGCCTGTGTACGTATCTGTATGGACAATGCTAGGAAAAGAAGAAAGATAAATAAAGATAAATAAAGAATTTTAACAGGTTTTGAGTGATCGATATATGTGAAAGTACCCGAACATAGAATTTGAGGATTGTATATAAAATGCTTTTCAATAATATAATGATAACAATTACTGAAATTAAAAATAAGACCATCAATAAAGAAAATGGATAAAATTATCTTCTACATTTACCTCTTTGTGCCAGATAGTTGTTGAGAGGTTTGCAAAAACCTAAAATCTTTTTAAAAAACTATCTCTATTACCCCAAAGCTTTCACAACCGACTGAGTGTGCTTCTGTTTGAGTGTGCGTGTGTGTCTCACAGCCTCCCCACCACTCTTGTCATTTTCGTGGGCCCCCCAAATTCGTTCATCTGTTACAGGATACGCTTGTTTTAAGAAATCTGCGGATTTCCATACGACGTGACCATTTTGGCTCTTTCTCAAGCAATCGATAGGTGATTCGTCATTATTATGACCTCGCCTCTAACCCTCTGTC